>NC_133797.1:7969951-8229951 GCF_043250625.1 Sebastes fasciatus | reverse complement strand
GGTAATAACTGAAGGCGACCCAGATGAATGTATCAACATTTTTGTCAGCTCCTCTCGGCTCTTAAGGATTTTGGCAGTTGTAAAGTAATAAGACAATGTTTAGAGAGATTTTAATAATAAAAGTCAGTGGGACATGTCTCTAGCACTCGGTTTGTCATGGTTCGGCTGTGCCTCTCCCTCCTTCCTTGTGTTTACTGTTTGGTCCCGTTTGTTCTCTCTCTTTCTGTCGGTGTGTGTGTGTGTGTGTGTGTGTGTGTGTGTGTGTGTGTGTGTGTGTGTGTGTGTGCGTGCGTGTGTGTATGTGTGCGCAGGCGTGGCACTCCATTTCCATCCTGCTGCCAATCAACCTGCACACCTGTGACCCATCCATTCATCAAGCTCCTGCAGTATATATTATAATACCCTGGCTCTACACTCCAGTCTTCACCAGGTCGTTCAGTTCCCCAACGTGATACTAACGCTACAGCCAGTCTGTAGTTTCAGTCAGTTTCAATCCTTGTGTTTGCCTGAACTCTAAATCATTTTGTATTTACCTGTTCCTCAGGTCCATTCTTCCCCTGTTGTCTCCGCCTGCCTCGCCCAGCGCCTCGCCAGTCTGCTTCCCAGCTGACAGCTCAGCTCAGGCACCACACACTTCTCAAATAAAGCTGCTTGTGAACTTTTGCAAACCTCTGTCTGAGTTCTACTTTTGGGTCCAAATCCACTCTACACAATACAGTTGAAGTACGTTAGGCCCAAAAACATTCCCAGGGTGCATAGTGGTTTTCAGAACCAAACATTTTGAGGTGGTGTCCTTCCAGGATTACAATCCAAACACACGTCAAATTGTTTTGAAGTCTATGGGATCTTCAGTTTTCTATCCCCCAAAAGGGGGCGGGGCCTTGACTTTTTGCGATGTACCCGTATGTGCCGGTCTGATGTATACAAACTTATAAACTGTTGTCGATTTGTTAAAGGTGTACTTTAACCATACATGGACATCGCTACTGTTATGTAGAGATGAATGTCTACAATAAATGGATATCTCAACCACTCTGCAGAGGCTCGTAATTAAAAAAAAAAAGTGTGTTCACTTATAAAAAAGTTGATTTTTATTGTTAGTGCCCAAAGAAAAGAAGAAAAAATCATGTTTCCGGTTAGGATTGTTAAAAGGTGAATAAATAAATATACTGTGCGCACGCACAAAAACAATCACTGAACTAGCAAAGGAGAAAAAAGACAATAATTAAATCCACTCTATAAGTGTAAATATATTTAAAAATCACTCTGTGCTTTGTAAATGCAGACACACAAGTGGCATTTTCAGCTTCTTGACAAGGAGACAGAAAGTAGTTAAACAGAATAATAAAACCGCTGCATGATGGCAGTGGCGACAGGAGCCGCTGTCTTTGGGGAGTGTGGGTGGGTATGTGCCTACAGCTAAACGAGGGGAAATGACAAGTCAGAGTGGCATTTTTCAATGTTCCGGATCCTCGTAGTGCTGCTGCTACCACCTCAACATGAGTAATCCTATGCTTGGCTGAAAATGTTTCACCGCAGGAAGTGTGTGCGCTCAACTCAATGACAATAAATGTATTGATCAACATGTTGAGCCCTCCCACGCTATGCGTCGAGCAATAATTACTCACACCGAGGATTTCCAGAACAACGGCGTGATGTGGGTGGATGACAGGGGAAGGAGAGGGTCAAAGAGGACGGAGTGAGAAAACGGGTCGTATGAAACAAGGGAGGTGGGAAGGAGGGCACAAATGAAGACTAAGAGAGAAAAACAAGAAAGATCAAGGGATGAAATACAAATGGTGGACTACATGATGAAAACACAACAGATTCACAAATACAAAGACAGTGACACAGCCAACTTATATTAGGTTGAACGCCAATGACTATTGACAGACAATCACTGTCTGGACCAAAGCAACATGAGAAAAAGAGCAAAAGTGCATGGGCGATGACCAAACTGCCGTGAATTGATTAGTGAAACTGTGGAGTTACGAACTGTCTTGACTTTTCACAAATAGGCCTACTGTGTCCATGACAACGTGAAGAAATTGCATCAGCAAAGAGTAACAATGGTCAGTCACAAAATAACAGCCTTGTGTCCACAAAATCACAACCTCTCCAGCAGTACTGTACATAAAGAACTTTCAAAAGTGGCAATTTATGGCGGAGCTGGGAGCGGAAAACTACTTGTATCCAAGCCTAATGCACAAAGACAATTAATTTGAAGTAAGAGAAAAATATATGATGGCTTTATAAAAAACTAAATTAAAGGATGGCTGGGGTTGGATGTGTAGTAGTATAGACATTGTGGGATTCAACAAGACCTCTTGCGACCGTGGTGTAGTTTGTTTATTCTAACGTTATCTTTTTACTTCTGGGCATTGCATTCACACAGAGCTTATTTTCTGCAATAATCCAAAATCCAATGGAAAAATCCCATCGGCCACCAGCCACCATCTGACTTCTGTTGCTCCTAAAGTAGTGTTATTATGGTAAAGGATGCATACATAATGCACAGAGGTGATTGGACAGTTTGGGAGTTTTTCGCTCCAGGGCCCCCATAATACATCAAACTTGCCATGTACCTTTTATAATATCTCAACACTCATGCAATTGTCGGAGTATAAATTCTACTTTATACTATATATATATATATATATATATATATATACATATTGCCAAACATATTCAAGGACAAAATGGAATCAGGTTACTGAGAGAAAAACACTGCAGGCCTTCAGATTCATTTCAAAGGCCTTGTTAACAAGGATCTGGCCTGACCCTGTGCTGCTCTGGTCCATGCCAAAAGGTACTGAAGGGAGAAGTGTATAATAAATCAGACATGTAAGGCATTTAAATTTGCTGGTACAATTCATTCTTAGTCATTATGTGAGCAGAGTACGAATTTTAGACTTTAAGGTGGAAAAGTAATTTTTTTCTGTTACTTTGTCCGTCCATTGTAGGTGCACTTACACGCACAGCAAGACAGGTTATGTGATTTCAGAAGCTTCTGCCAGACTTGAAGGACAAACAAGCGTCAAACTGTGAGACTGGCAGGGTAAAGAGTCCAGCACAGCTATTATTACACACACACACACACACACGCACAGCGATGAAAGCCGTGCATGGCTGTCCATTGACAATGACAGTGGGAACCCCACTGGTAAGTTTGACTCTTGTTCTCTCCCCCCCTCTCTCTACACACACACACACATGTGCAGAGACATAGAAATAAATTCATTTTTCATAAATAACTCCCAATGTCAAGTGGCTGCTCTCAATCTCATTCACTGAGTACAGAAGAGGAGTGCTTATTTGTGTCAAGGGAACGCATTCACAATGTATTTTATCTTACCACCAGGAGTTCTCCTGAATGCCACTAAATGTTATTAGCTGAGAGTTCCCTCTTCAAACCTATACAGCAATATTGACCAAAGAATGAAGAGAACACTAAAGCTAAAAGGATGAGTTGACCTTGTGTCTAACAACGAACGTTTCAAGACCTTGCAAACAAGGCAATCTCTTGTTCAAGGAACGTGGGGTCATATACACAAAGGCTTCCTTGTATTGCTTGGAATACTGACATGACAATAATTAAAGGTAATATGCAGGGATTATAGTCTGTCATCACTTATGACCCACAAGCAGTGTGTGGCGGTGTCTGTATCTGCACAGATCCTGCCCTCTGCCTGTATTTTCTCTTTTCTTCTTATTTTGTTGTGATCGGGATGTTTCTGGGCTTCAGCAATGGAGCTTTTTTTTCCTATCTTTATTCAAGAGCTTGGTCTTTCAATTTGAGAGCATGCCTCGTTGACTTCACGTTCGGATTTTGCAATGTTTTCCCTCAAAACCCTGTCCTTGCACTCAAAAGCCCTTGCTTGCACTTAGATTTGACCCTGCTTCTGCTCAAATTTATTGCTTACACAGATTTCCTGCGCTCCAGCTTCAGTCCTTCTCCTCACACTCGGGCTGCTTCTGTGTGCTCATGAAACGTCTGGTCTCAGATTTGTGCTCTGCTCTTGGATTTTGTTTGTGCAATAACCCTGTCAAAAATCTCCAACCAATAAGAATACCAGGTGTAGTGTTGACCACTGAAATGATCCCTGCCTCGTTGCAGGTGCGTTTCACAAGTACACAGAAGCAGCCTGAGTGTGAGGAGAAAGGCTAAAGCTGGAGCGCAGGAAATCTGTGTAAGCAACAATATATCTGAGTGCAAGCACATAATTTGAGAAGAAGTAGAGCAAATCCAAGCGGAAGCAGGGGCTATTTGAGTGTGAGGACAGGGTTTTGAGGGAAAACATTACAAAATCTGAATGTGAAATCAATAAGTCATGGTCTCAAATTGACACATGTTCTATTACACAGACTCGTCACGGTTGTGGAAAGTTAAAGTTGCATCTCGTCTCTCGTACAATTCCCGAGCCTTCGGCTCCGCGACTATTTCACTCAGAGCAGCTGTTAATCACAGATGTCAATCATGCTGTCTCACCCACTTTTTACTTTTACTTTACTTTATTTTGACTTTATTGTCCACCTTATTGGAAATGTATCTTTGGCTTCTCTAGTACATAAAAGATAAATTCAAACATGACACAGCATATCACCGAGACAATAAAAAAAACACTTTTTATAGCATCAAATAACCAAATGTATAAGAAAAATTAACACTTGAACATACATTAACGGGATAAAAACTACCTAAAATGTTAGAAACCATCTTTGGGAAATATTAATTTGATGTGTACTTTGAACATTTACTTTGGCCCATGTCCCATGACCTATACTGCAGCCAGCCACTAGGTGGCGAACAAGATGTTTTAGCTTCACTTTTGGGGAGCTGTTATATCATCCATCTTTATATCAGTGGGCAACTCTGGGGTGTGAAAAGTGAAGCCAATACGTAAGTGCTTATAGCCAGCAGGGGGCAAATCGTTGTTGCAAAAAGAAGTCTGATTGTGCACAAATCTATGAGAAAATTAGCCTACTTCTCACTTGATTTATTACCTCAGTAAACATTGTAAACATGAATTTATGGTCTCAATCGCTAGTTTCAAGTCTTTTTCAATACAGCATGATGTTCATTTAGTAAATTATGGTCCCATTCAGAGTCAAATAGACCATAAAACAGGGTATGCTTTAGGGCGTCGCTACTTTGTGATTGACAGGTCGCAACCACGGCGTTGCCCGGTCTGGGAGTTGTCTGTGTTAACCTTTTTGGTCGCCTAAAAACGTCTTATTCAGTGTTTGGTTGTATTTAGCTCCACCCTCTAGATTCACTTCTGGTTACAAATAACCAAGATGGTGACGGCCAAAATGCCGAGCTCGAGGCCTTAAAATAGCAGTCCACAAACCAATGGGCAACGTCATAGTGATTTCGCCCACTCCTTATATACAATCTATGAGAGAGATACAGTAAGGTGATCTAGTGTTTAGTCCTACATTGCAGATCAAGAAGGGGAAACGTTGGTTGAATCATCCTGTCAACAAAGCTTTGATACAGTAACAATGGCTTTAGTTGTGTAACAAAACAAGGTTTTACGTAAGGGATATAAGTTCACATCAAATATTTCAAACCAACTGGATAGTAGAATAATAAGTAATAATAAAAATAGATCATAGATCAGCAACTGACTAATTGGAGAAATGGAGGTTTGTAAAAATGCGTTTTTAGTGGCTAAGATAGCGTTTTGTTTAGGGGTTATAATAAAGCCTATCATCAAAACATTAACAAGAAAGCTTCATAATAGGGAGATTAGTTGAATATGGATATAATACTCACAAAGATATCCTGCTGGGGCCCTCATCATTTAATGAATCGAAACACTACTATGCCTCTAATTGAAGCCACTTTGTGTACAGTTTGAAAATTGGATGATGATGGGAAACACAACCACATGAATAATATAATTATAATTATCTATAGGCTTTATAAAATATAGTAGATCTGCAATCATACCAACTGGCCATTTTCACATCACATTGATACATTGTCGTCACCAATTTGACTGACCAATCGCAGCATCTAAAAGATGGCATCGTACCTGGCAACAGCATTGACTCCACATCCTCGCTGAGATACGTGTCTCTGTGAAAAGTTTTATGAAGCATAAAGGCCAAGTGAGGAGCTCACTGTAGGTATTGTCTAAATGTTTGCGAATACAGTCATTTTTTCGTCTCGGGAGAAACAGGGGAAGTAGTGCCGACTGCCGAGCTGCACTAATTCTTTCATACACAATAAAAAGAAGGTGAAGCTCAAGGACTTAACCCCCCCTCTTAATGGATTTAGTGGACTTACAACAAATGGGAATAAAAGTTAGAATGAAGAACACATCAAAGTTCAATTTCTTCTGCCTGAGCTGCTTTTATGAAATATGAAGGTGTTATGAATAAGGCACACTAGCCTTGCAACATTTGGCATAAATCTTCCACAGTGCACTCCGTAGCCTGTTAAGCACTGAATTTAATACTTAATGATTTGACACAGAAGAGAAAAGAAGAAGTTTCTTTTTAAAGTGTAGCTATCAATTGAAGTAGGAAAAGACATTATTTCTCAAGTCCAGTCAAGCACTGCTAATACTACTGATTGCCCCGTAAATTAAAAAAAACAGGATGTAAGGTCGGGGTGACAATTCCATGTGATATCCGGAATTTGAGACGGGAATTATCCAGAAACTGTAATTCTTTGCCTTCTTATTCGAAGTGGCATTATCCTTTGACACCTTCTGTCTGCTTTCTTTCTTTTCTCATTTTCTCATTGTCTCTCCCGGCTCAGGGGGACGTTAACGGCCTCTGTAATGAAAGGCAGTGGATGAAAACCACAAGACGGTGCTGAGCTGCACACTTTACAATTTTAAACATATTAAAAAACAGTGGGAGATCTGAGGGCAAAGCCTAAACAAGTCTTGATTGTGAAGGAATACACTGGAGGCTCTTGTGGAGGACTTAACAAGTACTACATTTCGGTCTTTTAGGGACCATACAAAAATTACTAGGGTATTGTTATTTTTATTTTTGCTGAAGGGAGGGTATACTTGGTGACAACAGGGGAGGTTTTTTAACCCATATTTCTATTTAATTTAATATATTTCTGAGCGTTATTTAATAAAAAAAGAGATCAAATAGTTACATCAAAAAGATGTTTTTCATGTGCATGATGGACCTGCATTTTACCATATGCAGAGGATATGGGGGGTGAAAGTACCGTGCTGCCCTTCAGCACAGAGCTGTTATCTGTTCCCGGTTCGCTTTGTAATAAACGCTTATTTAGCAGACTGTATTTTCCAACACGTCCTCCAAATGAAACAATAAAATCAGATGTTTGTCCAATCCCTCTAGAACCAGAAATTGCATTTTCTGATCTGACACCCCCCCTGAGATAACTTCCAGGATTAACATACTTTTGTTTTTAAACCCAAACCACGATCTTTTCCTAAACATCATCAAGTAGTTTTGGCACCTAAACCTAACAAAGCAGTTTTTACGCCTAAATTTAACCAAGCAGTTTTGGTACCTAAACCTAACCAAGCAGTTTTGGTGCCTGAACCTAATCAAGCAGTTTTGGCACCTAATCAAGCAGTTTTGGTGCCTCAACCTAATCAAGTAGTTTTGGCACTTAAAGCTGAAATAGGTGAGATTGGAGCAAATATGATTAAAAAAAAGTTATTTTTATAAAACGGTCGCTGTATCGTGACAGTAGTACATGAAACAGGTAACCTGAAAAAAATCATGTGTCTCTGTGTCCTCCGGTGCTCCTAATGGCATCTGCAAAATTTCACTTACCGGAGGAAAACAACCAGTAAGAGCTGATCTGAGATCTGCTGTCCGGCTGCTGTCTATGAGCGCCGGCTGTCAATCACTCGCGAACTGCGACCAAACGGTCCAACTAGGCTGCGCTGATCAAATATGAATCAATATTATGTTACGTTAATGCCTATTTCTCTCCTCAAATGTTTTCAGAATCATCCTGTAGTGCACAGTTTAGCTGTAAAATGAGAAGGTTTGTGACGCCGCCGCCATTGTAAAATCTGGTGAAGGAACGCCAAGTACCGGTCACATGACCGGAGCACAGCCAATAGGAACGCTCTCTCAATGAAATGACCTGTGATTGGTCAAAGTCTCCCGTCACGGGCTAGATTTTCTAAAGCCTGAAAACAGCCGTGATGAGGTGCAGAAGTCTAGTTATCTCTCAGAACACTTGAATTACAATATGCTGAAAGGTTATTATGGAATTTTTGCCCAATGATGCCAAAAATATACTGCTTACTGCTGCTTTAAACCTAACCAAGTAGTTTTGGCGCCTAAGCCTAACCACAGTGTACTGTTTTGAGGAAGTATCAGGTCATGTCCTATAGTACTGTGCACCTGCAGATAGACCTACTTGTGGCGGGAGGTCAATTTAGGTCCGCAATTCGCCCTGCAATACACACATAGAAAAATATGAAAAAATATGAATAACTCTGGAGTTGATGTCATGTGCAGTATGACACTAAGGAAGCTCGTAGGGGTTCATATCTTGCTCGTGGATACTTTAATAAGAGTCACGGCTGCTGCTGACTGTCCAGATCCATTTATTCTCTTTCTCTCGGTGACCTTTTCCAGTACGTTTTCTTTTCTTTTTTTTTAAACCAAATCCAACTGAACAGCAGCTTGGCTTGAAGCAGCCTTTTTCGACATTGCCAAAGGAAAATCCAAACAGACCCACTACACGGAAACACAGTCTCTTATTCCTCATAACATTGAGGCCATGGTGTGGCTTACGATTCACTGAGGGGAGAGTCTGTCCAAAAAAACAGGAAATGTGACCGAATGAGGAGGCTGAAGAGAAGAGGAGGAATGGGAAATGAAAGCGCATTGAGGGGTGTTATTATTTTTTTTTTTTTTAGTAATTAAACATGTTCAGAAGAAATGCTGACATCACAGTGGTCCAATTAGAGGGGAAAGGATTCACATGAGCTCACCAAATACTGGTAGAGGAGCTCATGTTTTTGCTTGCACAGACACAAGGTGTATGTTGGCCAACGTACAGGAAGGTGTTTATATATACTGTGCACTCCCATGCGTTCGACTGAGAAAACCAACAAGCTGCTTTCTCAACACAACCCCCTCACACAGCCCATCTATTATGCTCATTGCAGATTCAGCTAAGTAGGTATTTCTCAATTGCTCTCCATAGATAACTTCTCTTGTTATTGGGTTCAAACATCAAAAAGAAAAGATACCATCTACAGCAGAAGTGCTGCTTTAATCCCCCCCTCTCTCTCTCTCACACACACACACACACACACACACACACACACACACACAGAGAGAGAGAGTTTAGCCTCTGCTAGCTTTTTCCTCACCTTGAAAATAAGATTAAAATGTTATCGGTTGTACCACCTGCACAGTGCTGCTCCGACTCCAAATACAGATACAACACATCAAGCTTAATCCTGAACATGAGATATGTAATGCACACACGCACACACACACACACACACACACACACACACACACACAGGCTTGGGCAGAGATCAACTAAAACAGGGTCTACAGACACGTGTCACTATGAATTGTTACTCTGATGGAATGGTTTTCTTTAACAGTACTCTATTCTTTATTCCATTAATACAATAGCAGCCAGACAAGAGGCCTAATATCATCCGACAATCTCTATGTGGTCCTGATATTTGCACAATGTTAGGTGAAAGGCTGACACCAAGTGGTCAATCAAGGTACTACAGCATTGCTGTAAAAATTGACAGAGGGACTTTTAAAAAAAAAAAAAAAACTCTGCCAACAGAGCTGTATTTAATCAACAATTATTTTCATCAGTCAGAAATTCAGTCATCACTCATGAGACATCATCTAAGTGCTTTGGTAAAGGATGTTGCGCTTCAACAATGGGATTCACGGTGGAGTGGTATACACCCAAAGTCCAATAAGCATAAAAGTGTGATTGATTGCATGATTGTCCATAGTTAATCGCGATTAATCGCAAATTAATCTCACATTTTTTTATCCGTTCAAAATGTACCTTAAAGGGAAATTTGTCAATTATTTAATACTCTTATCAATTATTTAAAAGGCTCACATCACAATAGAGATACGCCTTACGCGTGAAATCTGGGATGTGCTACCCTATCACATTTGTATCATCTAAGTGCTGTGAGTTCTTCAGAAGGTGCAGTTTACAGGAGTCTTCGCAGAAACAAATCCTATACTCAGGTTGTAAGAAAAGCCCTCAGATCTTCAATTGGAGGAAAAAAACATTTGAAGTTTTGTGGCCCGTGGTGAATTCTACACTAGTCACGTGACCTGGGCTCCAACTTTTTGGGGATCACACCTAAGAGCCAACAAACAAAGTTCTTGGGCTGAGTGTGAGGAATTAGACCCATTTATCAAGCTACTTACTCCTACTCACAGCTAAGTGTAGGAGTAATCTTTAAGAGTTCACAAGATTAATGACATGTACGCTCAGAGCAGGAGGAGCCAATCAGTGGCCATCGCGGGTAGGTTTTCTTTGTCTTTTTTTTATCTAACCCAATAAACCTGTTTTTGTCTCTTTTAGGGGGGTACAGGGGGTCTTTAGGGGGAGATAGCAGGTCAGCAGTAGATGTCACATAGAAGTGGTGTACATCATCTGAAAGCTGGGAACCTGAAGATTAATCTGAGATGCAGCTCAGCACTGTGTGTCAAGTTGTTCTAGTCATAAATCAGAAATAACATGAATTAATTAATGAATATAGTTAAAATAAACTGTGAAAGTGTATAAGGGCTTAGAACATCATGATATAAGTATATGATGTCCATTCCCATGCTCACTTATGTCTCATAAGTTGTTACAGCAAGTTTTGGGTTAATACCATTTGTTTCAAAGATTTGGTGCTAAATTTAACCATTTTATACCACTCGAGAATTGATAAAAAATTACCAATAATCCCTCCAAATTACCACATTAAGACAACAAGAACTTGAGGAACACCAGAGAAAAAGCCATGCTGTGATTTGGTATCAAAAACTTTTGACATTAGGAGATTTCTGCAAGAATTGCATTTTTCAGCGATTGGATGGCGAGCACTTCTGTTCTGGAAACTGCTCAGAAACCCCCTTATTGTCAATATACCTAGGAAAGCCATCCATTCTCTGAATGCTCTAAGTCTCTAGTTTGTGGTTGTAAAGTTTCATGAGGCTGTGATTATCCTAGAGGTCACCACAGGTCATTTTATACAGTGAGGTCAAATTTCTTAAAAAATGGTCTCACTACAATGAAATGGCCACTATGGGGACTAACATCATCACACATGAATACTATTGAGCTCATTGGATCCACAAGAGTCTCAGCTTTACAATGATACCCAATTTATGTAATTCCAGGACTGTTTATGGACCCCAGTATGTAGACATATTCAAACACACTATTTTAGAATAGATGAAAAAATAACACATTTATACTGCACCCAAAAAGACTGCATGGTTTTTGCCCAAAACCTGCATGTGATTATCATAAAGTGGGCATGTCTGTGAAGGGGAGGCTTGAGGGTACCCATAGAACATTTTCATTTACATATCTCAAGGTCAGAGGTCAAGGACCATGCCAGTTTTTCCTCGCCAAAATGTACCCTAACTTTGGAGTGTTATTAAGCCTCCTTCCCGACAAGCTAGCATGACACAGCTCTAAAACTGAACTTGATACAGCCTTAACCCAGGGGGTTAAATAATCAGCATATTTGTTTAGATTGTAAAATCAATTAAATAAAACATGAATCAGAAAAAAAGGAATAGCCATTCAATAACAGGATTTACTTCTGCACAAAAAAATGGTGAAAATGGAAACAAAAAGACAACCACATGAAAACAAACTGAAAAGTGGTGGAACATCCTATGAAATGTTTCTGTACTGCACCCGTCTAGGATCTACTCTTATCCAACGTAAGAGACCTCTGGAGCTCTATTACATTTTAGAAAAGTATTTTCAATTTATTTTGAAAGTAACTTTTACATTCAAGTTTGTGAGTTTGAGTAAAAGAGAACCATTTTTACTTTTATCTTTCACATAATTGGTTGATAAATACGGACCCTGATCCATGGTCAGATATACAGTGAATGTGTTTATGCAATTGATATAACAGAAGAATTTGTTTGACTTGTATTCACAGAATAAATATTTATTGACCAAGTGACAATTGACCTATCTCTGTGCATGATTCACAACACGCTGCTTTTCGTCCTTTTAATAACAATACAACAAGTTACTAGATGAACCGCTCTGGGCCCCGTTTCAGAAAGCAGATTTCACAAATTCAGTTCAATCAACTCGGAGTAGGTTGAACCTGAACAAAAAAAAGCCATCAACAGTGGAGCTCTGATACTACGATTCACCATGGCAACAGAGGCAGAGCCTCCGTTTTAATCCAGTGGATGTAGAGATTTTAATGCATGTACAGAAGTAGGCAAAGTTGTTGGTACCCTTCCGTTAAAGAGAGAAAAACCCACAATGGTCACTGAAATAACTTGAAACTGACAAAAGTAATAATAAATAAAAATTTACTGAAAATGAACTAATGAAAATCAGACATTGTTTTTGAATTGTGGTTCAACAGAATCATTTTAAAAAACAAACTAATGAAACTGGCCTAGACAAAAAATTATGGTAGCCCTAGAAAAGATGTAAAATAATGTGACCATAGGGACATATTAAACTAAGGTGTGTCCTGTAAATAGCATCACAGGTATCTTCAAACTTGTAATCAGTCAGTCTGCCTATTTAAAGGGTGAAAAGTAGTCACTGTGCTGTTTGGTATCATGGTGTGTACCACACTGAACATGGACCACAGAAAGCTAAGGAGAGAGTTGTCTCAGGAGATTAGAAAGAACATTATAGACCTTCATGTTAAAGGTAAAGGCTATAAGACCATCTCCAAGCAGCTTGACGTTCCTGTGACTACAGCTGCTCATATTATTCAGAAGTTTAAGGTCCATGGGACTGTAGCCAACCTCCCTGGACGTGGCCGCAAGAGGAAAATTGATGACATATTGAAGAGACGGATAATACGAATGGTAACCAAAGAGCCCAGAACAACTTCCAAAGAGATTAGAGGTGAACTCCAAGGTCAAGGTACATCAGTGTCAGATCGCACCATCCGTCGCTGTTTGAGCCAAAGTGGACTTAATGGAAGACAACCCAGGAGGACACCAAATCATAAAAAAGCGAGACTGGAATTTGCCAAAATGCATATTGACAAGCCACAAAGCTTCTGGGAGAATGTCCTTTGGACAGATGAGACAAAACTGGAGCTTTTTGGCAAGTCACATCAGCTCTATGTTCACAGACGTAGAGATGAAGCATCCAAAGAAAAGAACACTGTACCTAATGTGAAACATGGAGGAGGCTCGGTTATGTTCTGGGGCTGCTTTGTTGCATCTAGCACAGGGTGTCTTGAATCTGTGCCGGGTACAATGAAATCTCAAGACTATCAAGGCATTCTGGAGCGAAATGTGCTGCCCAGTGTCAGAAAGCTTGGTCTCAGTTGCAGGTCATGGGTCCTCAAACAGGATAATGACCCAAAACACAGCTAAAAACACCCAAGAATGGCTAAGAACTAAACATTGGACTATTCTGAAGTGGCCTTCTATGAGCCCGGATCTAAATCCTATTGAACATCTGTGGAAGGAGCTGAAACATGCAGTCTGGAGAAGGCACCCTTCAAACCTGAGACAGCTGGAGCAGTTTGCTCACGAGGAGTGGGCCAACATACCTGTCGACAGGTGCAGAAGTCTCATTGAGAGTTACAGAAATCACTTGATTGCAGTGATTGCCTCAAAAGGTTGTGCAACTAAATATTAAGTTAAGGGTACCATCATTTTTGTCCAGGTCAGTTTCATTAGTTTGTTTTTTTAAATGATTCTGTTGAACCATAATTCAAAAACAATATCTGATTTTCATTAGTTAATTTTCAGTGAATTTTTATTTATTATTACTTTTGTCAGTTTCAAGTTATTTCAGTGACCATTGTGGGTTTTTCTCTCTTTAACGGAAGGGTACCAACAATTTTGCCTACGTCTGCATTTGCTGACTGTGCACATTTATCTTTAAAAAAAAGTCAGAGCAGGGAAAAGTGTCAATAATATACATAAGTTTTATTCTGTGTTGTCCATTAATTCATCAGACTGACATTTCCTTAATGGAAGATAAAGTGGTGGAATGTGACTGTGTACTAGGCTGCAGCCTACATTACATTTTAAATATATTTGTTCAGCTTTAATCTGACGGGGACAAAACACAGGAGCCAGCAACTGAAGATGAAACATATAGTTGAAGATTTAAAGAAATATCTCTAAACATAGAGATATGATTGTTATCTCAGAATCTGATCCAGTAATAATGTGTTTGGTGATTTAAAGGTTAAAATAGAGTCAAATTAAAAATTAAATAGACATTGATTTGGTTCTTGGCTCACCAGCATTCAGTGACTTTGTGGTCACTTCAACAAATTTAAAGACAGTGACTGAAATGCTGTTGTAACACTTAAATTCAGAACATAAGCAGCCTATTTAAAACAAAAACAAAAAAAACTCACTTTCTGCAGCTGCACCACCATCCTGCTCATTCTGAATTATTAACGTATAATCTACAATATTATAGGAATTATGCTCCATCAGTGCGGTCAATCGCATGATGAGTGATAGAGATTATTATTCATTGATTCTATATGTCTAAGCTTCATACTGATTTTTAATATTTAAACTGAGATTATGTGCAATAAACATTAAAGTGGAAACTGACAGCTGTCTCAGTCACAATGTTTTGAAAATGAACTCCGCAAAAAGAAAGACATGCAAAGGTTTTATTCTGAATTGAGGGGGACTTGAAGCTGTGTAGTATTTGAATGTCCAAGGAACTGACTGACAGGAGTATCTACAGTTAACGCTTTTATGCACTGAGTAACAAACCAATATCTTTAAATTCTGACATGAACCTCCGCTAATTAATGTGCTTCGATACGGACTGTTCAAAATCTACCTTAAAGGGGAATTTGTCAAGTATTTAATACTCTTGTCAATTATTTAAAAGGCTCACATCACAATAGACATACGCCTTACGCGTGAAATCTGGGATGTGCTACCCTATCACAATTTTTTCATCTAAGTGCCGTGAGTTCTTCAGGAGGTGCAGTTTACAGCAGTCTTCGCGAAATTGAAGAAACTAATATCTTTAAATTCTGACATGAACCTGCGCTAATTAATGCGCTTTTGATATGGACTGAATGAATGAGGAAATAATGCAGCGTGTCTGTCTCTTTAAGAGGGAGGAGACAGAGGCCCTGTTCAGACCTGGCATTAACATGCGTCCTCAGTGATCCGATCACAAGTGGACAGCTCTCAGTACAGGTGTGAACGCAATCAAGACGCATTGAGGACGCATTCAGAGGTGGTCCGGGTTACATATGGCCACATTCTTTTTAGTAGTGTGTACACGAATGTGTCCGGGGCCACATTAAGGACCAACTATTCCGCAGGTCTCTGGGCTCTTCAGGTGAAAACACAGGCAGACATGAGAGTTATTAAAATATATCTTATCTATATGCTACATATCTACAGAACATCTGACTAGGCACGCAAAGTGCATTATCATACTGTCTGAGATGTGTCAGTGTTTTAGTTCAGGTGCTTTGCACGGAGCTGACCCCCCCCCTCGCTCGCTCTCGTCCCTGGCTCTCTGAAGCTCTG
This sequence comes from Sebastes fasciatus, assembly GCF_043250625.1. Taxonomy (NCBI): domain Eukaryota; kingdom Metazoa; phylum Chordata; class Actinopteri; order Perciformes; family Sebastidae; genus Sebastes; species Sebastes fasciatus. The sequence goes on along the minus strand of NC_133797.1, from coordinate 8,214,243 downwards.
TACCCTGCTGTTGCGCCGTGACACAATAATCTTATATTTTGATGTTAATAAAATGTACCCGAACTCACGAATATGTAGGATATTACTACTGACATTCATGTTATATATATGCTGTATTAGCAACGTGTTTACTACGTGTTTATTTGCATATGGAGCGGGGAAGTGAGATCGGGTCACAAAGTGGTCACTGGAAACGCATGTGGAGACGCATTCTAATACCGCGTGTGAACAGACGTACTTAAAGCTGTCCACTTGTGTTCAGATCACTCAGGACGCATGTTAACGCAAGGTCTGAACAGGGCCTGAGAGAAACTCAGGGTTTGTTGACGAAAACCTGCAAGTGAGCAGGTTAGGTTCACATAGTCAGTTACCATGGTAACTGACCCAGGGTTTAAATTATCTCTTTCTGGAACTGAAAATCCAGAATTTACCTCATTTTAGGCTTAAAGGTCCCATATCGTGCTCAATTTCAGGTTCATACTTGTATTTTGTGTTTCTACTAGAGCACGTTTACATGCTGTAATGTTCAAGAAAAACCTTTATTTTCCTCGTACTGTCTGCCTGAATATCCCTGTATTTACCCTCTGTCTGACACACTCCGTTAAAGTGCATTTAAACGGAATTGCAACAGAATTGCGTTGCTAGGCAACAGTTTGGGTCCATGTTTACTTCCTGTCAGCTGATGTTATTACATACACTGCAACAGGAAATAAACTGGGACACATTTAGAATGTTTATGTTTAAAACCGTGTAATGGTCTAAATATTGTATACTTGTGACATCACAAATGGACGGAAATCATAACGGCTTGTTTCAAACGCGCAATTTCTGAATACGAGCTGTGTGTATTTCTCCGTATATTGAGCGTTTTGATAGTTTGACAGTATTTATATTGCACTTAAACCTGCTTTATAATATAAAAGACATTAAAATCTCACTTTTTACAATATGGGATCTTTAACTAACTCAGAGTTTCCACTAATCACGCTTTCTGAAACAGGGCTCTGGAATGCACGGGAGAACTTGGGACAATCACTTCAAGAGACGAGTACACAAGAAGCATTTCTGCAATCTCAGACATTGCAAAGGGAAAACACTGTAGCAATGTAATCTAAAAGAAACAAACACACCAATCGTTGTCTTTTATATCACTGGGCTGTCCATCATCATACATCCAGATGGATCCTCTGGTGGCGCTTCAGGTTGCATTTCTGGGTGAAGCGTTTGCCGCAAGCCAAGCAGCAGTAGGGTCTCTCTCCGGTGTGGACCCGCCGGTGGGCCTTGAGGTTGCTCAGCTTGGTGAAGCTGCGGCCGCAGAGGGAGCAGCAGAAAGGCCGCTCCCCTGTGTGAGTCTGCAGGTGGGCCTTGAGGTTGCTGGGGTGGGGGAAGCACTTCCCGCACTGGCCGCAGTGCAGGAGGTGCCTGGGGCCGGCGTGGAGGTGAGAGTCTGGATGGGGCACGGGGTTGCTGAGATGGGAGTTTGCGCACTGGTGCGTTTTGACGCTGACCCACGGGGCTCCGGTTCGGTTATGTGCTGCAGCTTGTTTGTCGCCCAGGTGACCTCGCTGGACTGAGAGCGGCGAAGGAGGAGCGGCTTTAGACGTGGAGGGAGTTCTGTTGAGGGGATTTAAATTTACGACATGAGCGTGGATTGTGGATGGTGCTGCGGCGGTACTGTTTGACTGTGTGTGAGGGGGCTTTTTCATCGGTCTGTGGAGGTGCTGTATGGCAGCTTGCAGTCTGTGACCTGAACCCGCTTTAGAATGCAGCTTCATCACCTCCTGCACGGTGGCTTTGTGGGAAATGTGGTTCTGCTTGAGTGCTTCTGAACTCAATCTGTGCTGTCTTACTGAACGTGAGAAAGACCCCATCCCGGACTTTGTCATTTTCTTTTCTTTAGGCTTGCTTTCCATGCAGCCGTCAGAATCAACAATAACCTCCTGCTTGACGGTCACACCCAACCCATCGCTGTTCTGCAGTCTTGCGTCAGGGGACGCCGAGGCTGAAATCTGACCTCTTCCCGGAGTAACCGGAACATCAACGTCTGTTGTGACAGAGTTGGACAGCTCATGTTCTGTTTGCTTTAAAAGACCTCTAGTTTTGTCTGGATCACTCTCTGTTTCAAGTCTGTGATTCTGCAGCATTCCGGCTATTGTGACAGTCAGGCCAGCCCAACCGCTGTCCACCTCTAAAGACGGATCTGTGGCCATGTGCATTTCCTCCTGGTCTTCGGTAAAGACATATGCGGCAGAGATCTGAGGATCTTGCTTAATAACATCCCTCAATAATTCCTCATCGTTCTCTGGAGTCGGTTTCAGCTGTGTCTCAGTCATCTCAGTAGTGCTGCGGGATTCAGGTCCCGTTTCACCTAGAAAAATCAATAGAAACAGGGGTTATATTAATGACTTCAACCAAACAAGCAAGTTGGTTGCTGCCACAGCTAACACGGTCACCCAGGCAAAATCAACAACAACAATAAAGATGCTCATTAGCTCATTAAGCCACATGGTCAATTATTCAGTTAATACTAATAACAAACTGATACACACCTTTACACGTTGGTAAATCCTTTTTATAGTAGTAGTGATCGCAGTAGTATCAAATGTGTCATATGTATTCACAATATACATATAGATGTTCACACTTATTATGCAAAGAAAACAATGGACCTTGGTGACACAACAACACACTCACCATCAAGAGGACCACTCCAATGCACGGAAGAACAAGACGGCTTATTCGCTTCTTCTTCCTTCACATCCACAGCTGGCAACACATCTTCTTCTTCTGCTGCTGTCTGAACGGCACAGGGAACACATAAGAGAATATGGTTTCATTTTGATTTGTTAGTTGGATGCTGTGTGCAGAATTTTCCTGTCAGAGAAGATATGCATACATAAAGCCTCTGAGAACAACCCTGATCTAGCATCACTGAGAGTAAGGCTACGGTCGAAAAGTAAAAAAAAATTACGTCCGAATGTCTTTTTCTAACTACTTTTCCTTGACCTCGATTGAAAATGTCACGAGGGCAAGGAAAGATGTGAAGGAGAATTCATAAGGACTTAGGAAAAGACAACTGTGGTGTTGAGAGAAGCCTTCTGCACTTACACTAGGCTCCGTAATTATGATGCGACGGCGGCAGATGTGCCGTGGTGAAACTACAATGTTCCGAAGACGGACTACAAAAGGCGCCCCGTGCGTTCTTAAATAGGTCTTTCAGTGACAGGCTGCTTCACCTGCGGTGTGTGAAAGAGATATACCGCAGGTCCTTCTGCTGCTGTAACACTTTACATCAACATATAATAAAGGATTATCTGACCTAACGTGGACAACCGGTGAATAATATTACTTCATTTCTAAGGTTGGAATTGAAATAAAAAAAGGAATAGCCTATAGGCTACGAGTCACAAAAGGTTATATGTTAAATATCGAGTTAATGTTTGAGTTATGGCAAAGGAGTAGACCCATTAAATGTACTACTAATATACTATACTAACATATTTCTTCCTACTCCTTTTCGGACGTAATATTAATTTATGTTGATTATTTGTTTGCTATATGTTTACTGTTCATTTTATTCTTTTGTTTTTTTTACTTATTTGTTACTTGTTTGAAATAAATTAGAAAGTTAGAAATAAAGTGAAACTAAATGATTGTCACTGTCCACTCATATTTATCAAAATGAATCCCAATTAGTGTATGACTGTATGAAAATAATTGGTAAATCTATGCAAGATGGACATATATAGTTTATTTTCATGAATGGCCGAATGGTGCGTCGCTTTAAATGTTGCGGCTGCAAGGAATTGTGGGACGACATTATCTCCTTTCCTTTGGTAAAGGATGGCCCAGTGTATCCTATGGTAAAGGAGATAAGAAAGGAAGCATTGAAAAAATCTTTCCTTAGCATTTAGAGAATTCAAACAGCTCTCATCATGGCTGCTACTGTACTTACGATACTTCTGGGTCATTTCACTCCGTTAGGAAGCTTCCTTAGCAAAAAAGGCTTTTCGACCGCAGCCTATTTCTGCTCTGAGATAGTCCTGTGACTAACCTGTGACTTCCCCTCAGGGCTGAGAGTGGATGTAGGATTGTCTGCTGCCTGTGATGACTCTGGTGTGACTTCCTGTGCGAGGCTTATTGTCCATCTTTCCAGAGAGTCGCCCTCTTCTTTCACGCCACAGCACCCCAAAATGTCTGAAAAAAAAGGAGTACTGAAGTAATATAGCATTTTATTTTTATTATTTTATTTAACCTTTATTTAGCCAGGTTAGTCCCATTGAGATTAAGAGCCTCTTTTCCAAGCGAGACCTGGCCAAGACGGTCAGCAGCAAGAACACAAAGTTACAGACACAGACACAAATAGAGATAAAATACAATTCACAAACACTAAAAGCACTGAAATGTGCATTAAAAGAGAACTATCTAAAGACAAATGGGGGGACAAAAAGGAACTTTTCTGGGAGTCAGCTGTACAACAAGGGGGCTATAAACATTGGCACGCCATAGAGTCTGCTTCTAAAGCCTTCATTTTAGATTTAAAAATATTTAATGATATCAGCTCCTTGATTTTTAGGTCATTTTGGAGCAAAGAATATGCAAAAGCCCTTTCCCCAATTTTTGTCCGAACATAATACAGTGTCTTGTATATGAATATCTCTCTGTTTGTTCTTACCATCCTGCTGTTCTTTGGACCTTTCTTCTTCTGCAGCGTCACTGGACAGCTCCACACCATCCTTGGCACAGTCGACACACCTCCCAATTTGCCCTCCTCCTTCTTCTTTACCCCCTTGGTTACTTAATTTCCTCTCAGCCCACTGCAGCTGCATCCTCAGTGTCTCCACCTCCTGGTTCCTGCGCTGCATCTCCTCCAAGAAGCCGTCCTCCACCAACCTGGTGACCTCATACATGGCCGTCTTCACCACGGTCTCCATCACATCCGAGAGCTGGGTCTGGAAAGTCACAATGAGCGTGTCCAGGTCCGACATGATGAGACTGTCCAGGGTCCCTTGTCTTACAATGGGAGTTCACTGCGGTCAAACCAGCCTCCACTTCGAAAAACACAGTCAAGCCAGTATCCTAGGCATTACGGTAAGAGCGTGTAGGACATCAAAATAAAAGAAAGGTTCTGATGAACGTGATGGGCCATTCAGATTCATTCAAGAGGTCAGTCAGTCTGTCGATGATAAATAAATTAATAAATTAATAATTAAACATATAAAATGAATACATATGAAATACTAAATTAAATGAATGATAATTTAAAAGAAAAACAAACCGCCTCCAAAATGTAGCTCAGAGAAAAATATTATTCCAATTGTGTAGATACTTAGACAAACTTAATATTAAAGAATACATTTCCAAAGACTGATCTGACTTCTAAATTACAGTAGATAGATAGAATTGATGTAAGGAAACTGTTCACTATCACAGATTAATTTCACTTCAGAATAATAGTAGACCACCTCAGAGAGTGTCACTCAGAGAATATCAGGACATTCTGATGGAGATTTTCAAAATTAAAGCCCTTTAAAAATCTCATGTATGGGCTATCTTCACTCTAAATTCAGATTAGAATTAAAAGGAAACTGTTCACTATCACAGATTAATTTCACTTCAGAATAATAGTAGACAACCTCAGAGAGTATCACTCAGATAGTATCAGGACATTCTGATGGAGAATTTCAAAATTAAAGCTTGACCTCAGTCTGAGATCCGTGTGAGGAAAAGAGACTCTTGGGAGATGCTAACCCAGGTTGTTTCCACTGTGCACCATCGCTACACACCCACTTGTTGTTGTGGGTATTTCAGGTATTGAGCAATACACAGATATATTAATTTAATTATACCCGTTAAAAGGCACTAACGATGAGCTAATGACTGACACGGATCACCTTCATGTCGCTGCAGATTCAGCTAGCTGATGCTGATGGGACTCCTTAGTTTAACGGTAGCATCCGTATGCTAATCGACGTTAATGGCGTCAAACTGTCAACAAACCGCACACAACTACGACTTAAATAAACCATAGTCGAGCAACGTGTTGATCTATTTACACTCGTGTTGACGGACTCCACGAGTGAGGGCTCTTTAGCGCAGTACATTCGTGTGAACTAAAGCATGTAACCGAGCTAACGTGAGCTGCTTCTTCTTTACAGTCTCCTGTATGTGGTGTTCTGCTTGTTTGTGCTCGTGACGTCATACGCAGCGCAGTACGGTGGCCTTACCTGAAGTCTGAGAAATAACAAAACGCGTTTTAATAAAGTGAAACCCATAAGCTGCGCCAAGCAGGCAATTATACATTCATCTCATTGTTTATTAATAGGAATGCGGTTTTAGTCTTTGTACAACACATGATGGTCCCTTACGACCACTCTTATAATGCTTTATAGATAGGAATTTACATTTACAATACTATTTTATATTTATGTTTATATTTATTTTTAAATGCACTATGTTATGCCTTAGACTATCATTTTGAAATTATAAATTAATGTCATTGTTTATAATATGAATGCGGTTTTAGTCTTTGTACAAACACATAATGGTTCCTTACGACCACGCTCTCCTATAATGCTTTATAGATAGGAATTTACATTTGCAATACTATTTTTATATTTATGTTTATATTTATTGTAAATGCCTTAGACCAGGGGTCAGCAACCTGCAGCTCTGGAGCCACATGCGGCTCTTTAGCCCCTCTGCAGTAGCTCCCTGTGGATTTATAAAAATGGAAATGAATAACGGTTTATTGTTTACATTTTCATTTTTATTTATCATTGTTGTAGCTCTATGGTACGACAGTACAACGGAGTATTAGGGCCACATTGAGGGGGAAAAAATAATTCTGAGAGTTCGAGAATAAAGTCGTAATATTACAAGAATAAAGTCATAAGTTTAAGAGAAAAAAGTCATAGTATTATGAGAATAAAGTCAATATTATAAAGTAGTAATTTTACGAGTTATTTTTTTTTTTCGTAAAGTTATGACTTTATTCTCGTAAAATTATGACTTTATTCTGGAAATCTCAGATTTTTTCCCCCTCAATGTGGCCCTAATACTCCGTCACACGTTTGACTAAAAATGGCTCTTTTCATAGTAAAGGTTGCCGACTCCTGCCTTAGACTATCATTTTGCTTTATCAATTACTGCTTTGCTGGAATTGACAAACGACAAATAAAGAACCTTGAACCAGATGCATTTAGCTTACCAGTTATGTTTAGGCAGATGCCTGGGAGAGTATTTTTTTATTCAAAGTGCTTGGCCAAATTATGTTTTGACCCACACAAATCATTTAGGAGCAATGTCATTGGGGACTAACTCCAGTTATGAAGCCATAACCCTAATATGAAAATACATTTGACATATTTTGTATAAATGGAAAACCCAGACAAAACTCATACAACTATGGGAAAAGCATGCAAACACCACAGATAGACCCCAGCTATAGAGGTTCAAACCCAGAACCATTTTGCTGAGAGGAAACACAAACACACACACCACATAAGTGTCTATGATGAATGTTTTTTAACATCCTTGACTTCTTTTATGCTAATTGATTTTCTGAGATGAGGGCCGCTTATACACGTATATGAAGATACCTCTCTGACACCCTTTGGACTCACCTGACTTTTATCCAAACTGCATTCTCTCCCCTCAACCACTTTCCATCCCTCAAGCAAAAGGGGAGTTTCTGATTAACCCTCAACTGAAAAAGAGAAACCACTGGAATGTCACCTAGAGTAATCATTTATTTAAGAACTAGGGCCTTCAAAGTTCACGTGATAATGCATGAAATTCGTTTTAACGCCACTAATTTCTTAAATGCATTAACGCAACTTGCAATTTTTAGGTTGTAGCAGGCTCAGTTTTACAGCTAGAGTGAAGATACTGGCATGTAAATAGAAACCTAAGGAATCCATTGGTACCAACCGTGCCATACTAGCTTGTCGCAAAGGAGGCTAAAGATAGGGTCGACGATGTTGGAAAGCTAGCATAATTTGAAAGTAGCATCGCTTCAGGAGCTCCGTCTAAACCCACCCCCTCCCCTCGGGGCTCCTTCCAAGGCAACGCCCCCCACACACATGCATGAGCACCGTCGCATCGTAACTACTTCACAGATACAGAGCGGAGAGAGGACCTTAACTCAACAACACTGTCTCATGACAGGCAACCGCGGCCGTGCTACTGCAGGGCTGAGTTTTCTCTTCCATTCTCCAGTAAACTTGCGGCGGCGACACGCTTTGAGTTCAGGCTGGTGCACGCCAAGGGTAGAGTGGGAGCAGGGAGGCATCTGATTGGTTCTTTCCAAGCGGACCGCGAGGCAGTGATTGGTAGACGTTTTTTCAGGATTACAGCAGCTTCAGATGACGGCTCTTTTCCGGTCCTTTTTCAGAGCTCATAAGTAATGGATCGCTGTCGGGGTGTAAAGACTATTTCAACCAATAGAACAAATAATGTATACTGGAGAACATCGTCAACCCTGCCTTTAAATAACGCTCCAAACTTGCGCTAAATTTTGAAAAAACTGGCATGACCATTTTCAAAGGGGTCCCTTGACCTTTGACCTCAAGATATGTGGATGAAAATGGGTTCTATGGGTACCCACGAGTCTCCACTTTACAGACATGCCCATTTTATGATAATCACATGCAGTTTTAGGCAAGTCATAGTCAAGTCAGCACACTGACACACTGACAGCTGTTGTTGCCTGTTGGGCTCGAGTTTGCCATGTTATGATTTGAGTGTATTTTAAATGCATAAAAAATGTGTGATTAATCATGATTAACTACAGACAATCATGCTTTTAATGGCGATTACATTTTTAATCGATTGACAGCCCTATTAAGAACCCCACAAAGATTTCCCTTGCTATCTTCCAAACTCTCGATCATGCTACCCTGATGTATCTTTACTGTCACACTCCTCATCTGTAACAACAGGGTTCAGAGCTGGGTCGGCCTTTCTTCTCACTTTGCATAATAAATCGTGTCCCTCCCACCTTAAGCTAACACTCCTCATCTGCTGAAAAAAATGGACAAAAATAAATCACCATGAAAGTAAGTAGCTGGTCTAATGTCTAACATGTAATTTTCTAATAAAGTTTGTACCAAGAAAAAAAAAAGAAGTATATTCATGTGAGTTTATCGATTAAAAAAAAAGAATCAAATCTTAAAGAAGACATTAACAGACATAATTTTTTATTTTTATTTTGAATCTGTAATGTAATCACAAGGAAATTGTTACTCAGCCTTTCACTCATTTTTACAGTCACAAAATATGCAGCAATAAATGGGTACAAATAACGTATTTTATCAAACACGAAAATTGTGTATTCTATCTTTGTCCTATATTTTTCATACCAACAAAAGTGTTTTCCATAAAAAAAAAAGACTTGGAACTGAGGAGAAGAAAAAAAAACATCAATGGCTCATAAATAAATAAAATTTGAATCAAAAACATAATTTTTTTTATGCTCTCTCCCCAAACTTCCCTAGCTTTAAAGGTCTGTCATGTGTTTCCGTTGATGTGATTTCAGGTGATCCAGGCGTTTGAAGCTGAGGCCGCAGACGGTGCAGCAGTAGGGTCTTTCCCCCGTGTGGGTACGCTGGTGAACCTTCAATATGTCCGCCCGTGTGAAGCTCTTATCGCACATGGTGCACTGATGGGGTTTTTCCTGTGTGTGAATTCTCCGGTGCAACTTCAGGTTCCAGAGACGGCTGAACTTGTTCCCGCAAACGGTGCAGCAGTAAGGTTTGTCGCCTGTTTGGCTGCACTTGTGTGTCTTTAGGTCGGAGAAAGATGGGAAACCTTTACCACATTGGCTGCAGAGGTGGAGCCCCTGCCCAGAGTGAATCTTCTGGTGGACTTTGAGGTTACAGGCTTGAGTGAAGGTCTTTCCGCACTGGGTGCAGGAGTACGACGGCATGTGTACGGTGCCTTTGTGTGTCTGCTTGTGGGCCTTTAGAGAGGCCGAATCAGGGAAGGACATTGTGCACTGGTTGCAGTTGTGTCTCCTTCCTCCTCTCCCTCCTGCCTGATGCTGCAAACTCTCTCCCAGATTTAAGGTGTCACTGTATGCAGCTGATGGCCCATACATATCCCCTGTGCTGTCTAAGGACGGGTCAATGCGAATGCCCTGACCCCTGAAGTTCAACCTGCCGCCTGGATCACCAGATACCTGTTCAGGGTACAAGATGCTCGGGTCCTGTAGATAACCTTCTTCATTGATCAATAAACAGCTGAGCTCTCCACTTACATTAATGTTTGTCTTTGAAGGAGAGCGAGCAGGTGAGCCGACCGCGCCCCGTCTATTCCGCGCGGCACCCGCTTGGTAAACGTGATGCTCGGCTCCTTCTGGTGCTTCCACATCCCCCTCGTATTGCCCCACGTAACTCAGATTGTCACCCAGGTGGGGTGGCGATCCTTGTAGCCCATCCAAGTTACCCATGTCCATCATATTGGATTCTCCGTAACCAGTCTTGTCAAAGCCACCCAAACCTTCCATACCGTATCTGCTCTGGAAAAGTGGTTCAGATGGGTCACCTGAGTGTGCGTCTTGGCCTGATTCTGGCCTCTGGTCATAGCCGGCTTCCCAGTTCACATGGCACTTTGGGGTCTTCTGGTCACTGAAACGTTTACTGGGCCCGGGCAAACCTGATGCTTCTGTTTCTGACCAACAAGAGGAGGAGAAGATTTTCAAATTATGGACACAGTATATGGGACTACAATGACACAATTACCATATGAACTAGGGCTGGGACGATTCACCTATCTCCCGATTCGATACTATCATGATACTTCGGTGCCGATTCACTATGTATTGCGATTTGATATTATGATTTATTGTGAATGTTAACTTTTTTAACACTAAACCATGGAAAAAAGTTGAATCATACACTTCTAGTGACTTTACTTTGGAAAATCTAAATTAATACAGCAAGAATGTTTGATTTTCAGCATGTATGTAGTCAGAGATGTCCTGAAGTCAAATATATCAGTTATTGTCAGGAATTATGTATTAAATGTTTTCCAGCAACCCAAAAATCAAAGAATAAAGACATTTCCCTGACAATTTTGTGGTATTATCTTCTTAATTTATAAGGGACATGAAATGTTTTATACTTCTGGTGAATATAATCCAACTAGTCTTATTTCCATACATGTGTTTTGTATATGCAGTTCCCTTTGTTAACACCTTATTTTGAAAACCGGACGTAGTCACATGTGTATACTTCCTTTAACTTCGCCAAGTCCGTCGCTAGCTCTCTTTATAAATCCATGGTCAGCTCCATCGGGGTCGTTTGAATGCATTTTACATAAATGTCAGTATATTGGTGCTCTACAGTTGTAGCGTCGGCCAATTTGACCACGGAGATGAGAGTGACGGCTGGCTTGACCGCACGTTACCGCAATACGATAACATTACCAGTCCATGACAGAGTTCGCATGCAGCTTAAGCCGTGATGTCTAGCTCTACTTTTCCTGGCAATGTGTGTAACCAAAAGTGTTTCCATACTTTACTGTATGTGTAGTGTTTAGCACGTTGGATTTAAAATGTGAGAGTGCAGGACATATCCACGCGGACCCTCCGCCGTTTTCTACTTTCTCGTTTTGGCTCGCTGCGGTTTGCTTTGGTGACGGATATGGAACGGATATAACGTCATGTTACTCAGACTACAACAATAAAAGCGGTAACTTCCTTCTACCTCTGCATAGACTCAAATGAAGCAAATATATCGATTCTGGCAATAAAAAATGGATTTCAAAATCGTATAAAAAATTGCAATGCATAGGTGAATCGTTTTTTTTTCTCCCATCCCCAATATGCACACTGCAAATAATGACTTTGAAGCCAGTGTTGACAAAGTGCATCACCTGATGTATAATTTCCCTACAAACCAGTAATGTAGAAATTACTATACTCATGGTATGTGATTTGAAATTACCACAATATTAATATGCTTAAAATAGTTTCTCTGAATCTATTCATATATGAAGAGACTGACCATCCATATTGACTCCCCATCTCTCTTGGGACTTAGTTTCTGGCGTGATCCGAAGGGCTTCCTCCTTGAGCAGTCTATCCAGCTTTTCACCCTGTACACCTGGAGACTGGCAGACAAGCAGACAGACAACATTAATAACTTTATTTTTTAACTCTACTCACCTCAAGATAAACCATAAGCTTGGCATTAGAACAACGGGCAGTTACATTAAAAACAAAATACTGAAAAATGAATGAAAATGCATTTACTGAGATTACTTTACTCTTGAGACATGTAAAATGAAATTGCCATTGACATTACAAACACGTTTTAAACACACATTTTAAACATTTAAACCTAATTTACTGAAGCTAAAATACGAGTGTAACAAATTGCCCTTACCTGTGGTGCCTTCATGGCACTGAGGATCTCTGGTCTTGCCTCTTCCGCTTCATGACTAGGTGTCTCTCCATCAGTGCTTTGGGAGCTATTCATCTCTTCTTGCAACACACTCTCCTGTTTAAGGCATTTCTCTGTAGCAGGAGATAGGGAAAATATTTTTTTTAATTGAATAGCATGAATATCCCCAATTGTGTTTGAAGAATTTAGGAAGGCTCAGATGGGTCAAACTCTAATTGGTCATACTCCAACCGCGTGAAGTATCACTTTCAGACACTTGATCAATATTTCCCCTCAGCTCTACAAAGCTTTATGCTAGGGTTGTAAATCGATTAAAACATTTAATCGCAATTAATCTCACGATCGTCCATAGTTAATCGCGATTAATCGCAAATTAATCACATTTTTTATCTGTTCAAAATGTACCTTAAAAAGGGAGATTTGTCAAGTATTTAATACTCTAATACTCTATGAGAGTGGGCAAATATGCTTGCTTTATGCAAATACACACCGATCAGCCATGACATTATGACCACTGACAGGTTAAGTGACTAACATGGATTATCTCGTTACAATGGCACCTGGCAGTGGGGGGGATATATGAGACAGCAAATGGACATTTTGAACTTTGTGGTGGAAGCAGAAAAAATGGGCAAGCGTAAAGATGTGAGCGACTTTGACAGGGGCCAAATTGTGATGGCTAGACAACTGGGTCAGAGCATCTCCAAAACTGCAGCTCTTGTGGGATGTTCCCGGTCTGCAGTGGTCAGGACCTAACAAAAGCGGTCCAAGGAAGGAAAACCGGTGAACCGGCGACAGGGTCAGACCCGAGGCTCATTGATGCACGTGGGGAGCGAGGGCTGGCCCGTGTTGTCCGATCCAATAGAAGAGCTACTGGAGCTCAAATTGCTGAAAAAGTTAATGCTGGTTCCGATAGAAAGGTGTCAGAACACACAGTGAGGAGCAGTATGTTGCGATCAGGGTGCCCCACGGTGTCCTAATGTTATGGCTGATCGGTGTATGTATATATGCATACTTGGAAATCAATTAACAACACAGAACAATGCCAAATATTGTCGAGAAACCCTCACAGGTATTTAGCATAAAAATATGCTCAATCATAACATGGCAAACTCCAGCCCAACAGGCAACAACAGCTGTCAGTGTGCTGACTTGACTATGACTTGCCCCAAACTCAAGATATAGTGACAGTTATATAAAAATATAACCTTTTATTTGATCATATTTGCTCCAATCTCCCTACTCCAGCTTTAATATTGTCTGAATATACAGTAGATGAGTAACACCAGACAGACTCACCTGTGGCTCTGGGATGATTGTCTTCACCGGACACTCTTCCGCAGTCCAGACATCTGCCTGTCCTCCTGTCTCCCTCTCTGTCTTTCCGTCGACCCTCCGACCACTTCAGCCTCCTCTTCAGGGACTCGACCTGCTCCCTGCACCGGGTCACCTCTTCCAGAAAGCTGTCCTCTACCAGCCGGGTGATCTCATACATGGCAGCTTTAAACACCGTTTCCATCACACCAGAAAGTTGGGACTGAAACGTGACTATAGTTTCGGACATTATGCAAGTTTAAGACTTAAGAGTCCTGTATTATCAGTAAAGTGAAGAGCAGCAACTTTAGACTGTCTAGCAGAGAGGCAGCTAACGTCGGTCTCTTTATATTAGATGTGTCTTAAACCCGATTTCAGTCTAGGTAATGTTAAAAATGCTGTATACCTATGTTGGTTGACCCAGATTTACCGTGTGGTTACTTTCATTTCAACAAACCTTAATGTTAACCTGAACTGTAGAGTCGCTTGTGATCAGTCACCGTTAGCTAACTAGCTCGCTACACTAGTTGAGATGCAGCGTTATGACGTTACAGACTTAGACCACTACGCGATAAGCAACTAACGATGACATTAAATAACCATATTTAACATGCACATAGTTTATGATTAGTTTAAATCTGGGTTTTGGAAGCAAAAGTATTTCAATTTCTTAGCTGTAACATAACGTTGCAAATACCGTTTAGCTTTCATTTCCGGTTGATTCTAGTGATGTGCCGTCACGAACGAGCCGGTTCAAAGAGCCGGCTCCCACCCGAGAGCCGTTTTGGTTTTTTTTTCTTTAATGAATTCAAGGCAGAATGATAGGATGATCTTCTCCGCGCCACGGGCACTCCATGCACTGACTGTTCTTCTTCTTCTTCTTCTTTTGGAATTTGCGGCAGACTAGACGCATCAGAGGTGTATTGCTGCCCTTCACAGGTCATTTGTAGATCGCCATTGGTTGGATTAAATCCTCATGTAGAGTCCTGTGCGACAAAGATAGTCGATTACAGTCTTTGTTGTTTCGCTGTTCTCCGTACTGAGTATTGATTTTAACGAGTGGTCGGTGACGCCAGTTTTTGACAGTTCTGCCTGCATGATGCACTGACTGTGACTGAATATTGTGTTAATGACGTCCGTGCGACCAATCAGGTGATGACAGACAAGGATCATACCACACAGCAGGGAGGGGCGGGGGGTGCGCGGCATGCTGACGGTCTACAGGTACAGAGCAGGAGGAAGAGGAGGAGAGAAAGAGAGAGAGGAGTGCGGTGCGCAAATAGCAGACAAGATGAGTGACAGTCGGAAACGAAGCAGCGTGTCAAATTATGATATTCTGGAAATTATAAGGTTTAGTATAATTAAATAGAATAATTTAAGTGATATATGCGCAGACATACTAATCATAGGTCAAAACAGTGCTAAATTTGGCTTAACTATAAAAGGCAGAAGTGGTAAAATGAAGAGCCGTTTGGGAGCCAAAAGAGCCGGCTCTTCTTGGTGCGCTGAGCCAAATTATCTGGCTCACTAAAAAGAGACGGAATTCCCATCACTAGTTGATTCCGTAAACAACAGGCACTTCCGGTATTTAAAATACGGGTCGTGAATTGGGACAATCTTAATCGTTTCAGCTTGCATTGGGTGTGTGTTAAAGAATTATCTCTTCCTGGTCAACAAATGTAGCGTCAATGTTGACTAATTACTCACACATGTACCAGTTTGTTTTATAACCAACTGACTACGTTATATACAAATTACACAGTTTGTCGTTTTAAGCGTATCACCGGATATTCGCTCATTTCCCTTCTTCCGTGGAAGTGCGTCACACAAAGCGGAGTGAACCGCGGTCTGTCTGGGCCACACGACGGGAAGGAAGGAGCCATGTTGAGCCACTGCTCCTTAATGACATGTTTTTGTATATAACGCTACAGTAAACGTACTGCTAAACTCCTCTTGAAACTCGGGAAGAACTATAAACCATAACCAAACATGTCGGCGGACGATTTCCAGACGAAGTACTCCTCTGTGATGGAGAGCATGCTCAAGAGTGCGATAGCTGAGACCACGAAACTTTTCGAAACTATGGTGGACGAGCTGAAGGCAGAGATCTCTCAGATGAAGAAGGAGAACGAGGACCTTAAGACGAGATGCAGCCAGTTTGAGGAGGCGAGAAACCAGCCGGCTGTTGACAGCAGAGAGAGTGAGCCTCCTCCTCCTCCAGGGCCTTGCGACGGCTCTGAGAGACGAGACCGAGCGGTTCAGTGTGGTGAGTTGTTGTGATCTGTTTACCACCACAACCTTAGTGACCCATGTAACTGTCTGATAATGATATGTGATGTGTAAGCCCACATTATGAGTGTATTCGTGTAATATGGGAGACATAATAGCAGCTCCTGGCTGTTGATGTTGATCAGTAGCTTAGCCTAGCTTGTAATCGCATCTAAAGCGTGGGATCCAGAATAGGAGGGAAACCATACAATGCTTCGTACAGCGAGTTTCTACAACTACTATCAGGGTTTGGCGTTATGGTTGTAATAAAGTACGAAATCATTGACAAACTGTAATCACTTCATTTATTACCGTTGTGACTTCCTATTTTAATTGTATGATTAGTTTCACTACTATAATTTCACTATTCGTGTTAACATGGAGGGAAGTCACATAATAAGTAATAATGGAAACTATTTTAAAAATCTCTTAATGAAAGAAGCATGTTTTTAAAGGGAACACCACCTAAATTCAGAAATCCATTATGTTATTTCCATGGCCTTGTAAAGTTCAATCAATATTTGTGAACATGAGCTACTCTCTCACCTACTGAAGAAGTTGTTTTACATAGAAGAAAGACTTATCTCAAAACATAAGCATCCATTAATTCATAATCCTTGCTTAGTGTTGAATTGGCAGCCTGGTCTATAAATTCCCATACAACGAAACTACATTGTCAATTATGTTACAAGGGAAACCTGTTTTCTCCCACGTTAAGTTTCTCTTTGACGTATCACAAATATGTTTCTCATCAAAGTCCACAGAACTCCACTTAGGGAGAAATTTGGGTTGGATAGGTGGGTCAACACAGGATTTTCACCCAGGAGACTGCTGTTTGTGTCCCGTGTGAAACTGAAAGTCAATGTTCGCTTATATTACAAACATGTGAGTGAAGTCACATAATGTAGAACTGAAATAGGTAATAATGGAAAATATTTTAAAATCTCCTAAAGAAAGAAGCATGTTTTTAAAGGGGAACCTTTAATCACCTAAATTCAGAAATCCATTATGTTATTTCCTTGTAAAGTTCAATCAATATTTGTGAACATGAGCTACTTTCTCTCTCTCATGTACTGAAGAAGTTGTTTTACATTGAAGAAAGACTTATCTCAAACCATAAGCATCCATTAATTCATAATCCTTGCTTAGTTTTGAATTGGCAGCATGGTCTCCTATAAATTCCCATACAACGAAACTACATTGTCAATTATGTTACAAGGGTAACCTGTATTCCCCCACGTTAAGTTTCTCTTTGACGTATCACAAATATATTTCTCATCAAAGTCCACAGGACTCCACTTAGGGAGAAATTTGGGTTGGATAGGTGGGTTAACACAGGATTTTCACCCAGGAGACTGCCGTTTGTGTCCCGTGTGAAACCGAAAGTCAATGTTCAATTATATTACAAACATGTGAGTGAAGTCACATGTAGAACTGAAATAGGTAATATAATGAAAAATATTTTAAAATCTCTTGATGAAAGAAGCATGTTTTTAAAGGGGAGCACCGCCTAAATTCAGAATTCCATTATGTTATTTCCATGGCCTTGTAAAGTTCAATCAATAATTGTGAACATGAGCTACTCTCTCACCTAGTTGTTTTACATTGAAAAAGCATAGAAGAAAGACTTATCCCAAACCATAAGCATCCATTAATTCATAATCCTTCAGAAAAAGGGGGGAGTCCAAGGCACTCTTCTGGCAAAAAATATAAAAAGCCTTTATTCAATTGGCTATTTCATGCATTGTTTTTAGCATTTCATAATGAAATAGCCAATTGAATAAAGGCTTTTTATATTACATCTAAAGCGTGGGATCCAGAATAGGAGGGAAACCATACAATGCTAACTGCTTCGTACAACAACTATCAGGGTTTTGTCATTATGAAGGTAATAAAGTACAAAATCATTGACAAACTGTATTCACTTGTACATTTATTACTGTTATGACTTCCTATTTTAATTGTATGATTAGATCCACTACTATAATTTCACATCTATTTCGTGTTAACATGGGAGGGAAGTCACATAATGTACAACTGAAATAGGTAATAATGGAAAATATTTTTTAAATCTCTTAATGAAAGAAGCATGTTTTTAAAGGGGAACACCACCTAAATTCAGAATTCCATTATGGTATTTCCTTGTAAAGTTCAATCAATATTTGTGAACATGAGCTACTCTCTCTCTCACTTACTGAAGAAGTTGTTTTACATTGAAAAAGCATATAAGAAAGACTTATCTCAAACCACAAGCATCCATTAATACATAATCATTGCTTAGCGTCGAATTGGCAGCCTGGTCTCCTATAAATTCCCATACAACGAAACTGCATCGTCAATTATGTTACAAGGGAAACATATTTTCTCCCACGTTAAGTTTCTTTTTGACGTATCACAAATATGTTTCTCATCAAAGTCCACAGAACTCCACTTAGGGAGAAATTTGGGTTGGATAGGTGGGTTAACACAGGATTTTCACCCAGGAGACTGCCGTTTGTGTCCCGTGTGAAACCAAAAGTCAATGTTCACTTATATTAATATACGTCCTTAACTGAAATAGTGTAACAAATGTACTAATTTTAAGCCAAACCATGATGTTTTTACTAAAGCTTACCATGTAGTTTTGTTGCGTTTTAGTTTTATTTTGACTTTCACGCAAAAGCCACAGCCAGCTAACCACCTTGAGTCGCAATAGTCCCATTTACTGAGGCAGGCTTTGTTGTCTGAGCCTTTCGACTCTATATTTGAGCTGTCAGAGGAGATCAGCCAAGCTACTTCTTTGTATATTAGCAGGCTTCTTTTCAAAACATATACCCGGAGTCAGACCAAACAGCATTTAGGGATTTGGCAGTTTGAATTATAACCCTTTTTTGTTTGAAGATTCTGGACTAAAGTCTTAAAAATCACCAATTATCCTGTTTTTTCTGTGTGTTTATGTTTACAGACCTTGTTCCTTACCGCACAGTGCTGGTGGAGCAATGTCAACCATTGAGGCACTCATCATCGCAAGAGCAACAATGCAGTTATGAGCAGATGGAGTACAGTCTGCAGGACCACACCTATGGAGAGGGAACTACCCAAATGGCCTTTATACTTGTCAAGCAGGAAGTGCGTGTGTATGTTAGCAGTCAACAAACTTATTTTCCCATTTGTGTCTTCTTGAAATTTAAATGTATTTTTGTCGTCCCTCTACAGGGCTCTTACGATGATTCTTCTCCACTGCCTGTCCTTAAGCAAGAGGAAGCTGAGCCCACTGTTGTCTACGGGCTAGCAGGTGAGGAATTAAAACTAACTTTTCATTTCCCAATTAAAGTTTGAGAATTTGTACGATTTACAACATTTGTTAATTTTTCTCACCTTTTATTTTCTTATCATGTTTCCTGCTGTGCCTAGGTTCACCACAGGCCTCTGCTTGTGGAACTGAAAATGAAGGGCCTCTCATTAACCAGGAATGTTCAACTGGGGAAATGCCTTTGCCTCAAAAAGATGAAGAGCCCAGAGTGGCACCGGAACTACTCTGTTTGGGAATGGATAGCGATTTACAAGGAGCTCAGAACCAATCGTCTGAATTGGAGCATTCACTTGTCATCTCACTTGCTGCAATAGAAGACAACGTGAAAGAAGGGTCTGAAGTCAGTCAGAAGATATCAGAAACACAGGGAGAATCCATAACATCCATTGAAAAACACCCATTGGTGGATGCTCAGCATCAATCAGAGGTTGAACCTCTGTCAGTGGTCCCCCAACAATGTCAAAGAGAGGGCAAAACGTCAGTAAATGAACAGGCAGATGTTACTCAGCAACAGAATAAAGATGTGCCTTTGCCACTCAAGAAAGGAGAAGCATCTGAAAAATTAAAGAGTGGTGTGGCAGATGGTGGGCCTATTCCCCAGCCTGAGTTGGTGGTACAACGCAGAAGAGGACGGCCACCAAAGAAAGCTAAACGTCCGCAACAGCCCGCGAAAGAAATTGGTTCTCCATCTGTTTCAGTAGCATCTTTAAGTAAAGGATGTTCCTCTGAAAAGGACAAACCATCTGAATCTCAACAAATTTCAACGGAAATGGGAGAAGGGGCAATTCAGGCTCCATCCACTGAAGGTTCATCTGCAGTTGAGACACTCAACACTCAGACAGTTCAACCCAGAGAACGCCATACTTCTGTAACTCTTCAGGATGCAATGCTATTAGTTGAAGCCATGAATCAGTCAACGGCAGCACCACCTCAAACCCAGTGTGCCCCCCGTGTGGGTACCTTACAAACTGTGGACGAAGTCCCAGCTGAGCCACAGACGCCACTGCTTCCCGTTGAAACTCGAAAAGCTGCAGGCAATCTGCCCGTGACAGTGACCACAATGACGCAGTCGACAAAAGAGAAAATCAGAGTCACTCCTGTGACTGCAGATGTCACTCCAACCAATGAATCTCAGGCCCACATCAAGGGTGTCATTCCAAAACAACAGCATACGGTCACACCATCAAATAAAACTACATCTTCAGTGTCCCTAGCAACTGCCGCAGTTCAAACAAATGTGCAGTCACTTCAGCAGCGCCCTACCCGTCGTCTGATAACAACAGTAGCGCCCAGCAAAAGGGGTACGGCAGTATCTCATAAAATAATTGCCATGCCACGATCAGTATCCTCATTAATGTGCCATAAAATAGCAGCACTGTCTCCAAGCCAGCTTCCCACTGTTGTGTCTACAGTGGTTGCCGCACAGAAAACGAGCATACTTCCAGGCTCTACAACTGCCGGCTTGACTCTCGGAACACCTTCCCTTTCCTCAGTTCCTCCGAAAACAATATACGTTTCATCCAGGAAACCGTTTCCTGTTGTTCATTCACAGTCAACCGCCACCTCAACAGACCCGCAGCCAGGGACTCTACCACGCCCCAAAAAAATAACAATTATAATTCCCAGACAGGTGTCAGCTGTAGCGTCAAGGAAACAGACCACTGTTCTGACAACCAAGCAGGAGACTGCCAAATCGGTCGCTCCTGTTAAGGTGTCACCGCAACAGATGATTTCTTCGTCACACGTGTTAAGCGTTTCTGTGGATACACAAATGGTTTTAGATGAAGTTGCCACAATATCGTCTCAAAAGGAATTGGGAATTTTCCAAAGAAAATCTCTCAAACAAACAGCTTCTGTTTCTGAACCAATAACTGCACCTACAGATACCTGTTCAGATTTAAACATGCCAGTTGGGCTAGTGCCAACCTCCCCGTCTCCGGTGGTACCAGCGACTTTTGAACAAAATCTTTCTGCTGTGGTCAGATTATCCAGGCTCTCATTTCCAGTAACAGCCAAGGAAGCAGTATTAGTCTCAAGCCTGTCTACAGATGAATCCTCTGAAACTCAATCCATTTTGAAAGACGGTACCACACAAGAGGAACCATCGTCTGTGGTCATATCTACACAGCCATCAGCGTTGTCCACTGACATTTGTCCCAGTTTAAAAGAAACTTCTGTTGCTCTGTCTGTAAACACCTCTCAGATGTCCTCGGAAAACTGCACCATTTTGGAAGAAGAGTCACCCGACAGCGGGCCATCTACACCATCCAAGGTGTCAGCACCCGTCTTTGAGGACTCAACATTAACTATCTACACGACCCAGGCTCCTGCTGTATCTGGTACAGCTGATGAACCCATTTCTAATTCTGATGAGGAAATAATCAGCGTTGCAGTGCAAGATGCGTCACCTAATGACCCACCTATAGAAGAGAAACAGTCAGCTGCACTCCTACATCTAACCCCCATCACCACCAAGGACATCTCTGATCCTCATTTACAGATGACTAAAGCCCAGTTCCTGGCGCAGCTGGCAGTGACACCTGTTACGGAAGACCCAAAAAAGGTAACGTATTAAACACTCCTCAGTATGTTTAACAATATGATTTGTGATGGGAACACACACCCCATTGGCTCGGTGGTTAACCACTATTTTCAGTTATGTTAAAAAAAAAGCTATATTGAAACTGCGTAAGAGTCTGGAATGTGTCAAATTTGTAGATTACAGGCATACAAACATGTCACCTTTCAGCGAAATTTGCAGTTTTTAAACCAAAATAGGTCACCCACGTGATTCGTGCAGATCCGATGACTTTTTGAAATGGGTGGGGGTAGGGGGTGTTAATGGGTGCAAGTGATCAGTCTATGGACGGATTTCCGTCTGAATTATTCCGTCATAGTCTGTTTCTTTTTACCGCTAACGCTAAAAAGTTGATGCACGTAATGTGGAACCAGAGTTCATAAGCGTTTGGCTCGGAAACTTATAGCCATGCAACGCTAGCAACAAGTACAGAAGTTAGCACAATAACAGGATTGGCGTGCGAGTCAGTCACACTATGCCGAGCGCAAATGAAATGCTGGAGCTGGAAGACCCGAAATAGTTTACCAAAGTTGCCAGTGGGCAACATGCTGCCTCAGTCCCCAGCAGCAGGGTTGTGTCTGTCTTTGACACCTGCACTACTGGGGTTATTGGTAAATTGTGTCAGTGTGCAGTCAAAATAAGACAAATAAGACAGTACCAATGAAAGTGCCAAGAATTTTAACTTTTTTCTTTTGACTGATGTAGATTCTGGTTACGTTTAAAGTTGATAAAGATAATACAGATATTTGTGTTTTTATTCTAAAATATAGTTTGATAGTTAAATAAGTAAGTTGTTCAGTAAGGAGCGTCTTAATTGTGTTTCTTTTTAACATGATGGTCATTTATATTTTACTCTGGCACTGTAGGTAGTGTGTTTCATGTTTGGAATCATGGTAGTGTTAACTTAAAAAGTCTTTATTTTCTATGTGGCACGAATCTGCTCACGCCGTCAGTGTTTAATCAGGATTTCAATCAATTCTGTCTATAATTGTGAATTTTCCACTCACTCTTGATGTTTGTCATCAACCTGGTTCAGCTTTAGAATGTACAAATTGTTAAATCTTGAGTCTTTTTTTTTTTTTTTTTCCTATAAAAAGGTTTTAATTCTGAAAGGATGACAAGAGTCATCTGATGATCTTTGAAGTTACTGACTGAGACGGAAACATTAAAAGGAGAAACACAAATGTCATATTAAATCACTCTATTTCCTCATTCACAACATCTCTTACTAAAAGGCAGGAAAAGGGTATCCAATATAGGCTCTATATACCTACACAAATATACTATGAACTGTGCTTATCTTTGACCTGTTAAAATCTATTATTGCTTGGTACTTTTTCCTCATTCGTCCACCATGCTCTTTCACTAGTAGCTAATTGTAGCTAACTAATTCTGTTATTTATACTTTTCATGTGTAAAATGTTGCCTTTGCCAATTGGAACTCCTACGAAGACTATTGTGATTGCTGTGAATGTATGTTTTGCTAAATCATTTTTTTCTTTCCTTTTTTTATAGGCCTCCTCTAATGACTCTGTAGATGCCACAGCTTCTTGTACAGAGACCAGCACCAATGACAAGAAAAGGTTACAGAAAAATTCCCTTGTGGCCCAACTTCGAAGTCATCTCCGAGCTCACTCGAAAGCTAGAAGAACTGAAACAAATCCAGAACCGCGCCCAGAAACCGAGACCCCCACTGTAACCCCTAAAAAACGTAGATTAGAGAATGACAGTCCTAACGATAAAAACGTAACTAGAGAACCTATTCCCCTCAAAGACCCAGGAGCAGTTGAAGATATTACATCTCCAAAAAAGACAACTGATGCTGTGAGCCCAAGGAGATCTGGACTATGTGAAGCTGGTGTTGGACACAAGAAGACTGTTAATGAACCAACTTCTGTCAGTTCTAGGAGGTTTACGGCTACAAGAAAATCCACTCCTGTGAGTCCGAGAAGGTCTAGGTCAGGTGCAAATGGTGTAGGCTCCAAAACTAAGATATCCACTTCTGTGAGTCCTAGGAGGTCTAGCTCAATGAAACGAAGTGCTAGCCCTAAAAAGACAAAATCCACCTCGATGAGTCCTAGGAGGTCTAGCGCAATTAAAGAAAGTGCTAGTGCTAAAAAGACAAAATCCACCTGGGTGAGTCCTAGGAGTCCTAGCATAGTTAAAGAAAGTGCTAGCGCTAAAAAGACAATATCCACCTCGGTGAGTCCTAGGAGGTCTAGCACAGTTAAAGAAAGTGCTAGCGCTAAAAAGACAAAATCCACCTGGGTGAGTCCTAGGAGGCCTAGCACAGTTAAAGAAAGTGCTAGCGCTAAAAAGACAATACCCACCTCGGTGAGTCCTAGGAGGTCTAGCGCAATTAAAGAAAGTGCTAGCGCTAAAAAGACAAAATCCACCTCGGTGAGTCCGAGGAGGGCTAGCGCAACTAAAGAAAATGCTAGCCCTAAAAAGACAAAATCCACTTCTGTGAGTTCAAGGATGGCTAGCTCAACTAAACAAAGTGCTAGCTCTAAAAAGACCCCAAAAATGTCTTTGCATTCTAGGAAGATTGTTTCAACTAAAGATGTGGCCAGCTCCAAAATTGGTGCTAGCCCTAAAAGTGCTAAAACCTCTTCTGTGAGAACTAGCTTGAGTAGAGATAGTGCTAGTCCTAAAAAGACAAAATCTACTGTTAGTCCTAGGACTTCTAGTTTAAGTAAAAATGATACTACTCCTAAAGTGTCTACCAATGAATTTTTCTGCCGTAGGAGGTGTACCTTCCCTAAAGATGGTTCCGGCAGTAAACAAGTTCAAAGTGAATCCAATTCCCGCATAAGCACAGACGGTGCTAGTACTAAAAACGCCCAAAGTGAAACTGGTTCCCCAAGTGTTAGGTTGCCTAAATTGGTTAAAGATGGTGTC
Organism: Sebastes fasciatus; assembly: GCF_043250625.1. NCBI lineage: Eukaryota > Metazoa > Chordata > Actinopteri > Perciformes > Sebastidae > Sebastes > Sebastes fasciatus. The sequence continues at coordinate 8,189,483 of NC_133797.1, read as the reverse complement.
AGACCAAGAAAGACGAGGGAATCCCTTCCCGCTAAGAAACCCAGATTAATTCAAGATGGTACTGGTCCTAAAAAGAATTCAGGATTGGTGAATGCTAAGAAGTTGGCTAAAGCAGCAAAAGCCAAAAAGATAGCTAAGATGAAAAATTCTAGTCAATCGAAATTGCAGATTGGAGCTAAACCAAGCCAGTTAGCAGAGAACCTAGCTAGCTGTGAGGCTGTGAGGAAATTTACAGCTACAGCTGTGTGGACTCCTCCTACAATGTCAGCCAGTAAAACACCTCCGTCTGGGGGGAAGAAAGAGACAAGTTCACCAAGATCCCCGGATCATCCATTAATTTACCCCCCGAGTATTTCTCTCCTCCCCATACCTGTCAGAGCACCACCTGTTGTATCACCATTACAGCCTTTATCAGTCATCGGTAGGCGTCTGCTCAAGAACCAGTGTGGGGAGTGCGGCCGCGTCCTCAGCAGCGTCGCTGCCCTGGAAAGCCATGTTAGTCTCCATGCAGGTCGCCGACCTTTCTCGTGCACGCTCTGCGGGAAGAGGTTCCCAGACTCAAAAGGTCTGAAACGGCATGGCCGGGTGCACCGCAATGGCAGGATCCATATCTGTCCACAGTGCGGGAAAGGCTTCGTCTATCGCTTTGGCCTCACCAAACACCTCCTGATGGTGCACAGGAGGATTAAACCTTTTATCTGCCAGATATGTAACAAGGGGTTCTTCACAAAACGAGACGTGGAAGCCCACATACGGATGCACACAGGAGAGAAACCATTCCACTGCAACCTCTGTGACAAGAAATTTGCAAGGAGGGTAGAACTAAACGTGCATTTAAGGTGGCACAATGGGGAGAAGAGACACTGGTGCCCATTTTGTGGAAAAGGGTTTTTAGACTTCAATAACCTGAAAAGACACAAGTATATCCACACAGGGGAGAAACCACATTCCTGCCCACACTGTCCCAAGAATTTCACGCAGTCGGGCCACCTGAAAAAGCATGTAAAAAATGTCCATAAAATATTATGAGATGCATAAAAAGCGATGTTTCACTGAGAATGTTAAAGGATATCGGTATTTTTCAACCTGGACCCTATTTTCCCATGTTTTTGTGACTAATGGGGACAACAATTTTTGAAATTGGTCCAGTATTGAGGGAGAACGCTGCAGCCGCCAGCCACTAAACGAGCTGTAATGTAATCATTTGTGGCAACCTGGCACCGTCTGTTAACGTCCGTTAAAAGTGTTCACGGACAGGCTCAGATTGTTATTATAAATGTCTGACAACATTATGGAAAGGACCCTACAGATAAATGAAATGTTTTTCTTGCCTTTCGCTTTCCACTTGATATTGTGTCATGCAACTTGTTGCCGGAAGAGACAACAGTGGAAATGTGAGTGAGAGTGGAGAGAGGACGGCCACGGGACACCGGTGTTCTCAGAGTTTTTTGTGCTGGAGTACTTAAAGCGTAGTTTAGTGTTATCTAAAAGATTTTCAATGTCATGGCTGGTTATTTATATGATTTCCACAATGTGGATGCGACGCAAGGTTTCAGAGCGAGACACACAATAACTAACAGACCAGATCAAGAGAAAGGTAAGAGAAATGTTTAATTTCTCTCTAGGGTCCTTTCCATAATGATGTTGGACACTTATAATAACAATCAGATCCTGTCGGTGGCAAAAACAAACACTTTTAGTGGACGTAAACTGACGGTGCCAGGTTAACCTAAATTATTACATTACAGCTCGTTTAGTGGCTGCCAGTTACTGTGTTTTCCCTCAATACTGGACCAATTTCAAAAAAGGTTGTCCACATTAGTCACTTAGAGACAAAAACATGGGAAAATAGGGTTGAAAAATACCGGTTATCCTTTAATGTCTTATAATGAGAGATATACATTCTTGTAATGTGAGAATACTTGGTATGGAAGGGATCAGTTTAGTATTTTTTTCTTTTACGTAAAGAATTTGAAAAACAAATGCAACTCTGTATTTAAGCTGTGTTCATCAGAGGATTTTTTTTTTTATTGTATTTTATGAAGGCTTAAAGGATTTCGTCACTTTAGGAAATTAGCTTTTTTGCTTTCTTGCCGAGAGTCGGATGAGAAGATTAGTACCAATGTCACGTTTGCGTGTATGGAGCTGAAGTGAGTAGGTGATTAGCTTAAAGCGTAAAGATTGGACGCAGCACCTCCTGAAGCTTTGAATGCAGTTTACTCAAATGAGCTTTGATGCGTATACAGCCACAGGATGTTGTAGATTTAGTAGAAAATGCAAAGGTTAATCTGACGCTAGTCTCAAGTAGACTTTACATGAAACATCTGTTTTGGACATGGGCTTCAGTGCAAACATCTGCATGTAGAAGTACCACATTTTTACAGTCGTACGTTTTCTTCCATTGGTTTATCATAAATAACACAATTTTAAAATAATCCCAGCAGATATGTTCAAATCTCTTGCTGTTGTGATATCACTTAACAATTTTTTAATTATTATTTATTGATTGATTTCTTATTTATACGGCTACCAAACTCAAATTGTAGCATATGTCCAACATCGAGAATTTTCACAAGATGTAACGGTGACATTCTGACAGCTGTTCCAGTCTTTACTTTCATTTTTAAACACACCTAACGAGGATATGTCACTGCCCCATAAGCAACGAAGCACTGTAGCACAGCTTCAGCGGTCAGCTGTGTTGATTAAAGAGCTGAGGAGAAGTCTGACTCAAGCTGAAATACAACCTTTTTCTTTTATTATCATTGCGTCTAACATTGTGCGGTATTATGAGAGACAGATTCGATGTCATTGCTTTGTTTTTTTTCCAGCTTGTTTTCCATTTTCTCTAACTATATTTAAACAATTTTAGACGTCGACCCATCCTTTCAGAATTCTTAACCTCATGTAAGAAATTGTACATATTCTGAATTTACATTTATTTCATTGCTATAACATTTAAGATGTATATTTTCTTGGTCCTGTCATTTGAGAAAACAGGTAATAAATGTAGAGATGTCAAAGTAACCCCCTGCTGTTTACATTTTTTGTCATGAAACATTTGATAGTATTGTTTAATAATTTTGGCAAATGTAGATCAACTTAGTCATTATCTTCAGTAGAAACATTTCCATTTCAGATAATTCATATTATTTAAAAACCTATTGAATTAATACATATTTTTTTCTACAATTCATTGTTCAGGATATCTTTACTGTGACCCAAGCACAAGCATTTATGATAATGCTTGACCATTTTAATTCTGTGACTAAGACTTGTATGGACCACCTTGAAAGGCAAAAAAGATTTTTGTTTTTCGGGCGATCCAATTTCTTAGTCTGATTTAAATCTTCTCTGCTGTGTTTATAACTTAAGAACAGGTGAAAAAAATGCTTTGCCTGGATAATCTTTCAAAGTACCTTTTTTTAGGCTGATTTTTCTTATTAAATTGTTTTTTCTTTGCCTCTTAGTGAAAACAGGTGGAAGATTATTTTAGGCTGGTTTTTGTGTTTGTGTTTGTTGTAATAAAAAATTCCACTTGTTTTCACACTGGGAAAAAAAAAGGTAACGTAGAAAAATCAGACTGAAAAAACTGTCACAGAAAATAGAAAACTTAGAAAGTTTATCCTGGCAAAACATTTTTTTCCCCCTGTTCTTAAGTCATAAACATAGGAGATAAATTATTTAGATCAGACAGAAAATGGATCAGAAAATTAGTTTTTGCTTGCCTTTCAGGGCTTCCGAAGACTGGCCATACAGCTGTGGTTAGTTTTAGATCAGTGTAGAATAATGCCCTGCAGTTAATGTGTTACAAAAAAAAAAAAAGAACTATCACGCACTTACTGTCAATAACTCTATTAACAAAGCTAGAGTAATGACTGGAGGTTGGTCAATTAAAAGTCCTAAAGGGGTTGAAGGAAATGGAGAAGAAGCGCTGCTGGGAATAAAATACTCCAAGGCACTCTGTAGGATTTGTGCAAAATTAAACTGTCTTTAATTTACATGACAAAACCACGTTGGTCTCCCCTAAAGTTACATGAAACACATTCTTGATATTTCTGCTGCCATTCTAGTACAGTGGAGATGAATGGAATTTTGATGAATGAAAAAAATCAATCTGAAAACAGTCTAGACCTCCAATTCTACTGAAGATTTTGTCTCTATAAAAATTGTTGCGAATGAGGCGTGCCCACTACAGGATTGTTTCATTCATATCATTCTTTCCTTTTGATTCCACCCCGAGAAAGTCTGTCAATCCGTTTCCTTTTGAATATTATGTATTTGTTTGAAAAAATGTCAACAAAACCCACCAAATCATGCCAACTGTATACTACGGAAGGCCAGAAAAGCCAAGCGATATATATACGTATATATTTTTTTTCCATCTGTGATCCATTTTCTAAGTTTGTTCTAAATTATTTTCTCTCTTGTGTTTATGACTTAAGAACAGATGAAAAAAAAATGTTTTGCCAGGATAATCTTTCTAAGTTCATTTTTTTTCTGTGAAAAAGGTGGAAAAATCTCCTTAAAATAAAGAAATTCTTCCACCTGTTTTCACCAAGAAGCAAAGAAAAAACAGTAATTTCGAAAAATCAGCCTAAAATTAGTTATTTTCACTTGTTTTCACAAAGGAAAAAAAATAACTTTAAAAGATTATCCTGGCAAAACAATTTCTTTCACCAGTGCTCATATTTTTTTTTCAGCAAGATATCTGAGCATGAGATGACCATCACCAATAGGAAGTTTATTTAAAATAATTTAGAGTGGTAGACGGTGTATCCAATACCTGATGCAGAGTACAGACAACCTAACCTAAGCCCTTCAAAACCTTGTTACAAGTGCAGATACCAGCAGGCACAACCACAGTGGCAGCGACAGGGTTAAAGCAGGAGGGCCAGCCGAACGTACGATGGAGTGATAGCACTTGCCCACATTTCCAACTTCATCTACAGCTACAAACTCGACAATCTGCGAGCAGCAGGAGGATGTGTAGTTGGCCTGAATAATTGGGTCACTCAGGTAGGTGGTTGTGAGGTTTCCGCTGCCCTGGCTCAGGGATACGCGTTCTATCCCGGTGCCGTTTCCGTCGGTAAGGTTGGCCGTGAGCTCCCACTGGAAAGGTCCACACTGAGACACATCTTGAGGGCAATCACCAGCCAGCACATTAACCACTTCACACAAAGGCTGGATAAAATCTGTAATCTGGACAGAGAAAAAGAAAAGAAAGGTGGGAAATGTCATTTATGAATCACAGGAAAAGGCAATTACGATCTGTAGTAGAGATACCATTTCTTTCCTTCCCGATACCTGAACTTGCGGTATCGTGAAGAGGACCCGCTCCCTATGTAGATATGAAGGGCTCTTTCTAAGGTAACGAAAACACAACGACTCTTATTTTCAGGTGATTATACACTAATGAAAACCCCTAAGAATCCCTGAAATGTTGCACACTGTTCCTTTAAAGCCATCATTGTGGCTATGTTCAAAAGCTTTTTAATTAACTCGTTGTTTTTTCAATCTTTCCAACTGTGTAATCCAGGATGTGTCTGGTTACCTTGGTGACAACAGAGAATCTCAAAACGACATAATTGGAGTCAACACCGCCACTGGACGATTTGGCTTCCAAAGTCAGAGTGACATCGGTGCCTGATGGTGTGTCGGCAGGTGGCGTAATGATCATAGTAGCATTAGCATACTGTCCAGTTGTCAAGGTGAGCCTGTCGAGAGAAGAGAGAAAAATACACTTTGTGATTACAGGAACTATTATTATGAATCCACGCATTTGATTTTGATTGAAATATTAAGAGTCTACAGCCGCACTAGAAGAAGTTCAAACCCAGCTTAATCTCTCACCTCCGCACAGCTGACCAATCACAGTGTGAAGTGGCTGTTAATGTAGGATCTATCTGTCTCATGCTCTACATTCAGGATACAGTGACAGTTTTATAAAAAGTACTTCATCGTATTTGCTCAAAGTTACCGACTGCAGCTTTTAAGCCTGACTCTAACCTTTACACTAACTCATAGGTAGAGAAGTTACTCCACCCAGATGTAAATCAAGCTTCACGTGGCAGGAATGAGTACTTTAGGTTTAGAGATGTGTCAGTATCGATGAGGATATCAGGATAACAAAAGCATTGTTTTTAGCTGCTTCCCCTCACTTGTTTGGGTAGGACATGTCGAAGCTTCTGTCATTTCTGGCGCTGATGGAGTATTGACCACCAGAGCCCTGAGTCATGACACTGAAGGGGAGCTTGAAGGCCTTTCCTGGCTCCACACTGCTGTCTACCACAGCCTAGAGGGAAATGGAAGTGAAGAAGACGGGAACAAAAACAGGTGAATAAGAGTGATATTTTTAATATTCTTTCATCTTACTTTAAATCAAACAAAACCCTGCTTGTATGTGGACACAGGAAGTGGAGAGACCGACCTGGATATTGACTTTGGAGACGGACATCTGGGTGGTCGACTGCCTCTGGAATTCACTGTCTGACACTTTGTCCGTTCCTTTCAGCATGATCACAAACTCCCCCTCAGGGACGGCATCGACAGTCACCAGGATGTCTCCGTTGCCCATGTCAGTTGTTGTGCTATTTCTGACAGTCTCAGGACCAGACACAGTTACCAGGGCAACATCTCCTATGGTCATCGAGGACGGACCTTTCCTACCCATCACTGTGAGCATGAGAGTGGCCGGCTGGCCTGAGTTTCCAGAAGAGAGAAGTGAAGAAGTAAGGTAAGGGGAAAACATGATTAATTAACAACATTAATTTGCATGGCAAAAAGTGATCTATGCACACTCAAGAGCACACTTAGGCACATAAGAGCACTGAGATGTTTGTGCAAAATAACTGGTTATTGCGGGTTTTTTAATTTCACAGTTACAGTAATTTCAGTCTGATCTAAATTATTTTCTTTCACAGTTCAAATTGAAATCATTTTTAATAATTATTTTCATTATTCTAACATTTTCTTTAATTTGCAGAGTGAACCACACGTTTTTAATCCTTTGTTTTAAACATACCTATTCCCCTAAATGCATACTGTCTCTCTCTGCTTTCTAACAACCTCTGAATACAATCAGGAAGCAAATTATTTCGTGCTTTTTACATTATCTTTGCAATCAACTAGATCACAAACTTTTAACGCAATCAATCTTACAGAGGTTGTAGCGGTTTAAGCCGGTTAAATCAGTTTTAAAGCTAGAGTGAAGATACTGGTATCATATGAAACTAGAAAACCTAAGGAATCCCTCGGTACCAACGTGCCATACTAGCTTGTCATAAAGGACGCTTAATAACTCTCAAAACTTATGCTAAATTTTGGTGAGGAAAATCGCCTTGGCCACTTTCAAAGGGGATCCCTTGACCTGAAAATGGGTTCTATGGGTACCAACAAGTCTCCCCTTTACAGACATACCCACTTTATGATAATCACATGCAGTTTGGGGCAAGTCATAGTCAAGTCAGCACACTGACACACTGACAGCTGTTGTTGCCTGTTGGGCTGCAGTTTGCCATGTTGTGATTTGAGCATATTTTTTATGTTAAATGCAGTACTTATGAGGGTTTCTGGACAATATTTGTCATTGTTTTGTGTTGTTAATTGATTTCCAATGAAAAAATATACACATACGTTTGCATAAAGCAGCATATTTGCCCACTCCCATGTTGATAACAGTATTACATACTTGACAAATCTCCCTTTAAGGTACATTTTGAAAAGATAAAAAAGGTGTGATTAATCACGATTAAATATTTGAATCGATTGACAGCCCTAGCTGTTTTTTGTATGTACACAGTAGGTAATGTATGGAACTCTGAGACAACAATACATTAATTTTCATACACTCTTTCTATTCCAACATCATTTATTATCATTTTTGCTTGATTATTGATTTGCCGATTACCAAATATTATAAACTTTGGTTCGGTGGTCTTGACTTAATTCTCTCTTTTCAATCTCTGTGTGCACACATCCCTGCAGTCTCATGCCCTTTTATGGGGATTGGCAGGGCGTTTAGGATCTACTGGCACATGCCTCCAACTTACAAGGAAATGGGATCCATCATTATAAGGATACAAGTCCCAACAATTCTGCGGTTTAAGAACACGTCATGAATCTGACAGACTTTTCTTAGGAACTTTCTTAAGAACAGATGATAAAAAAAACATAAGAAGATATTGGTGAATGAGGCCCATTGTTAGTTTGAGGAAAAAATGCTCAGTAAAGCTAAACCTGCATTAATGGACAATCAACTTATCTGGGGTCCACTTGGATCAACTAAGTAGGTCCCACATGGGCTCCCCATGTGGGCTACCCATGTCGGTCCTAGTTGGGTCACTAATGGGAAATTTGTGCATGGGCTCAGAATGGGCAACACAAATGGCGCCCACTTGGGTCAACTAAGTTGGTCCCAAATGGGCTCCCTATGTGGGCTACCTGTGTGGGTCCTAGTTGGGTCACTACTGGGAAATTAGTGCATGGGGCCAACAGAGAAACTGTGGACAAACCTACTTACAGCCCATATTTCAGCCCATGGAGTCCCCATGTAGTACCCACATAGAGCTTAAAGCTAGGACCAAGATGGGTCTTGGGTATGTTGCCCAGTTGGGGCCCACATAACACCTCTCGCATGGAATCCATGTGGGCAATTGACATTGGGTCATTATGGAACCCGCAGACAATCCCATATAGGGCCCCTTTTTCAGCCCATTTACTACCCACATGGGCCCCATATACAAATGTTGGCTGGCATAAAACATATTTTAATAATATATATGTTCTAAATTTCCATTGAAATTGAACACGAGGCCTACAGAAAAAAACAGGGGATGCTGCAGCACCCTCAGCACCCACCACTTCCCGCGTCCATGCTCTTAAGCTGCTAAATGCTCCGCTATGCCAGCTATAGTCGCTAACTTTGTCGGTCTGCTGTTTGGTGCTGAGCAGGGAGTGTGCAGTTAGTTTGTCAGAGTTTTTTCTCCAGAAACAAGCTTCCTGCTGCGTCTGGAAACAACGCTGATGAGGGCGGTGAGAGGGTACCAAAGTAAGAAATTTGGACCTCAAAACCAAAACAATGAGCTAAAAGACGCTAAAACGCTCTGTAGAGCTGAAGGGAACTGCAGATACGGATGATTATTGTCAGTGGGTTTTACATTCTTTTACATACAAGTAGTCACGTGATTTGTTGTTAATATGAAAATATGAATTATACAGTTTTAAAGATGATCTCTCTGTCTGCCTGAGCTAGACGATTACAAAACAACTAGGGGATGCTATTCTAGCACAGAGACTGCACATCGTGACACCAGCCTCAGACAACACATGTCCAGCAACACTATCACATTTATGATTGATTATGACACATAATTACCTTGTGTCTGTACAATGTACAGTTAATGAGGTGTTGTAAAACAGTAATATTGATTTATTGCATGTTGGGTACCTGCTTGTGGACGCCCACTGAGCACCGCATAACCTGGGTGAGGTCCCCCAAAGCTTTCCACAAAGTCATAGATAAAGGTAATAGTACTCTGGCCTGGAAACACAAGCACAGACTTACAGTAAATACGGATACAAATGTTTAAAAACATAATTAAGCTTGACCAAAAGCTGTGTAAAAATATAAATGAAATGCATTACTGATTATAAAACAGTCAACACAATAGGGGTCAGTTTGCCTTAAAGGAATAGTTCTACATTTTGGGGAATCATTTTATTTGCTTCCTTGCCAAAAGTTACATGAGAGGATCAATAGGCTACCACTTTCACGCCTGTTCAGTCAATACGAAGCTATCAATTAGCTTAGCTTAGCACAAAGACTGGAAAGAGAGGGATACAGCTAGCCTAGCTCTGTCCAAAGGTAACAAAAGCCGCCTACCAGCAAATCTACAGCTCACTATTTACACGTTATATCTTGTTTGTATAATCTGTACAAAAAAAACAAAGTTTAAAACCATTATTTGTGGTTTGTGTTTTTTTTATGGTCTTACTGGGGATTATGTGCTGGACTATTGTTTGGCAGTAACTTTCGTATGTCTCCACTGGTCGCCTTGCCACCTCAGTGTGGCAACTGTTGGACAGATTCAGGCTAGCTATTTCTATTATCTCTCACAATGTTGAACTATTCCTTTAATCTACAAATGAAGTGTTTACGCAAGAAGACACAATTTCAGCAGCACATCTGTGCAGAATTGGCACGTGTAATGAACAGAGTATCTGACCTGTGACTTTAAGTGTGTATGGTTGGCCGGATTGGATGTTGATCTGCCAGGTTCCTGTCTGGTTGTCAGACTGGAGACGAATTCTCCACAGGTTGCCCACTTTCTGAATGGTCCCCAGTTTACCGCTGGCCTCATTGTGGTTCTGGCTCACGCCTGGAAATTGTTAACATACATTCATCAGTCGTAAATATGCATCACAACGATATTCTCAGCAGGAAAAAGGGACAACTAATGAGTCTCAAACATTGACATAGTCTTAAAGGAACAGTGTGTAGCATTTTGGGGGCTCCATTACCAGAAATGGAATATAACATTCATTTAGCTTAGAATGAACTCCTCATATCTACATAGGGAGCGGGTCCTCTTTACGGAGTCCACCATGTTGCTCCGCCATGTTTCTACAGTAGCCCAGAACGGACAAACCAAACACTGGCTCTAGAGAGAGGCTTTTCTGGTTTTATATTACCTAAAGGCAGCCATAGTTCTCTGACACGCTTGTGAAACTGCGGTAAGTGAGCCACGAGTACAAAACCGTGGTACCACCAGCAGCCGTCTGACTTCCGTTGCTTACCACAGTCTTGGAAAAGAAAGGAGTGAGTTAAGGAGTACTCAGTTGGTTGCAATCTGCAACCACACCGCTAGATGCCGCCAAATACTACACACTGTCCCCTTAAACCAGTGCAAATGCTGCATTGGGAATGGTGTGTTACCCGCAGGGTTGGTCAGTGTGAAAGTCATGGTTTTCCCTGTAATGTAGATAGTGATATTTTTCAGCGATTCATCAAACATGAAGGGGAAGGTCTCCTGCTTCCCAGGGTTCCTTGCTCGCTGAAGAACTGTCACCTGAGGGAGAGGGGAGAACAAGAAGAGCATGAGGGTTTTCTGCTTTATTTTTCAAACTGGTCCAACAACTGAAGGCCCGGTACATCAGATAGTTCAGAACGTACTATTAGAACTGCACAGTTTTACCAGAGCTGAAGTGGAGGTGTCGAGGATGACGTCTGTGGCCTCAGGCAGCTGTTTCTTAGTCACCTGGATGGCCTGGCCTCCAGAGGCCAAAGCCAGGTACTTGTAGTCTTCAAAGGAGCCAGATCTGAGGGAACGACGGCGCCTACCACTGGGCCCGGTCATAAAGAATGACACCTGTGGAGATCATTTAACTTTAAAGTTAAATCCACATAATTAAACTCAATGAACATAGCGCATCATTGGGAGTCAGCCAGTATTTACCGTTGACTTGGAGCTCCTGATGAGAGCAACAATAGTGTCCTTGAGGTCAATGTCTTTGGCTACAGCATCAGTGAAAACAAAGATATGGGAGGAGGCAGGGGCGCCGGTGAGAGCCAACTGGAGAAATAAAACAATGAACCGGGTCAGTTCATTCTGTGTCATCACAGTCTTTAAGGGGTCCATAAAATATCAACAACCATCCTAGTTAGACAGGATCATAGTTTAGTACCTGAAGTCCTGACAGGCACATCTCAGGGATATCACCGCCTCCGCTCGCTGTGAGCTTAGAGATTTGTCTTTTCATTTTATCGGGGTCTGTTGTCCTCATCATAGGTCCAAACCCTACATATAAAGCACAGAAAACAGGGTCAAGTGCCAGATTAAGACTAACCTGTAGTGCTAAGTATTTTTGCACTAAATGTATTTTTTATTAATTCCCTTTTCATCCTAAAGGATCATTGTAAGTTTAGACAGATTTATAGTATGCACCACCAGCCCTGTCTCCTAAAAATGACGTTCGCATACAACTAAATTGCATTCTCAATTACGTTTGGAAGGAAACATATAGGCCCGTTCGAGATGACCTGCACCTCGCCTGGAAAGTAGACGAGATCAGGCAGCAGCAGCAGGGGTTGGTGGCAAAAAGCTGCGGTCAGGTCGGAGAGTTTCCAGACGTTTCCAGCAGCCTTCAAAGAATTCACAGGAAGTCACAGAGATGGTGACATTGATTTTGATCAGGCGACAACCAGGCATTTCCCATCATGCCCTGGGTCTTACAGTCGGTGGAGAGCCGCTGCGCGCCCGGCTCTAAAAACTGCGGCTGCCTCGATCTCGTGAGGTTATCGTTGCCCACGTGGGCATGACGTCAGCGCAAGTCGGGATCAAGTCGGACACAAATCTAACCAGCATGCATTGTGCGCCAATCGTCAGTGATCGATTCTGCGCAGGCTCATCTGAAACGAGCCTATTGCGGATTACGTTCGTCTTTTACGCATCACAAATACCTTTGTGATGGTACGTGTCCACAGGGGCGTTTTTTATCATGAGGGATTGCCTCGCTTCCCAGAATTGGACGCTTGATGGGCTGCCACTAGACACAAGGCACGAGGCACCTGATTGAACGAATGTTTTCCCTTGTGGGCTGCTGCTCCCAGCTTTCAAACCGGAACCGACATGGCGGATCTTTTGGAAATCTCTTATATCAAAAAATTAAAAAGTACCTCATCAAAATGTGTTTCTGAAAACATTTTATGTAAGAAATAAGCCATGGAGCTGCTGAATCTGTTTTATGTTGGATCAACAACGCTTAGTTTAAAGGTTTCTCGGGAGTTTCCAGAGGCGGCGAGTCGCGGCGAATGCCCGTGATTTGCATAAAGTTGCCTAGACCTCAACTTTATGCAAATGAGGAGCAGCCAACATGACGCCCCGTCTGTCGAATCTGCCTCCCTGCCACGCTACCAGAATGCATTGCACGGCTGCTTACATAGACAATGAATGGAAAGTGTGGAAAGGACGGAGGATGTGGACATGTATCATCATGGTACATGTCCACAGGGGCGTTTTTTATCGCCAGGGATCGCCTCGCTTCCCAGCATTGGACGCTTGAAGGGCTGCCACTAGACACAAACCACTAGGCACCTGATTGGACGAAAGCTTTCCCTCGTGGGCTGCTGCTCCCAGCTTTCAAACCGGAACCAACATGACGGCTCAATTTAATGCAAATGAGGAGCAGCCAAAGTGACGCCCAGTCTCTCGAATCGTACCACCTCACTTCCAGAATGCATTGCACGGCTGCTTACACAAACAATGAATGGGAAGCGTGTAAATGACGGAGGCTGTGGACATGTACCATCAGTCTGCAGACAGCCGCAGCGAGTGACGTAGTACAATGAGCAACACGCAGAGCAAGTGCCGTAGTATATCAAGCAACCGTGAATGAAAATGCATTGAATAAAATCGTTATAGAATAATAATGGGTATAACAAGTGAGAAAGTCCACCACTGGAAGGTGGGCAGAAGAGGAGGTGGATGGGTACAACAAACGCCGGACTTTCCCCCAGGAGACCTGTGTTTGAGTCCTGTGTGTATCATAGTCTTTTATTGCGTTTTTGTTTTGTTTTAAAGGAATTTTAAGCAAAATCATGATGTTTTTTAACTAAACCTAACCAAGTAGTTATGTTGCATTTTTGTTTTGTTTTGTTTCCATTTACAACGTTAATCACATGTTAAAAACTGCGACCGTGATCCGGGAGAAAATACGTTTACCTCAAAAGGTATTTTGGTTATAGGAATGTAATTTGTGGGAGACAGGGTTGGGACCACAGTTTGCTAGATTTACTTTACATAAGATCAAGATCCAACATTACATTTATAACATTTTATGGCATAATGACACCACTAGGGGCTCATGGTGTCCTAAAGATGATCTGTACGGTAGAAGAGTTCTTACGGGGGTCATTGAAGGGCACCAGAATGTACTCGGATGGCTCGTCTTGCGTTCCTTTTTTGCTGTCAATGATTTCGTAAACAACCGCCCTAGCTTCATCAATGTCATCTGACATACTGCCAGTGGTGTCAATAACAAAGCACACGACGGATGAGCGGGCGATCCCCAACATTCTGTGAAAAAGAAAGAGAAAGTGAAGAGATAAAGATCAGGTAAATCAAAGTAAAACTTTGGAGTCAAGATCAACTGCTTGAGATAGTTTTCATAATCCGAACATCGTACCTTAGAAAGTCATTGTCCCCAACAGCTAACCGGATGTCCTGCAGCAGCTGGAGGCTGGCGGCCGTGGCTGCAGTCACAGCAGCGTTGTGGAGGGCCACGTTGTCCGAGCGGCGCTCATCTTTGCTGATGCCTCCGCGAGGATCTACTGTGCTCGTCAGGTCAGCTGCACCTCCGTGGCTACACTTACCTGGCAGGGCAGTACGGACAAGTTGAACTGGGATGTGACTCAAATTTCTATTTATAGTAAATAGACTTTTCTGTGTAGGTTGAATTGCCCGGCAGAATTGAATCATGTCTTGTACTTCAGGTAGATCTAACATTTTAAATAACTGCCGTATAAGTGTTGCATCTGTATTTTAATATGTCATTAAAACCCAATAAATACTGAGGCATCTTGAATGTCGGATGAGAGTTATAGAAGTGATGTGTGATAGTTATTGGTTAAGCATGATATTCCTAGTTTGACATTTTAGGAAATACCCGTATTTCTTTTTTGTTGAGAGTTAGAGAAGATTGACACCACTCTCAGATCTGCCCATTAAATATGAAGATAAAGCCCACAGCCAGTTAGCTTAGCTTAGCATAAAGAGTGAAAACAGGGGGAAACTGCTAGCATAGCTTGGTCCAAATGTAACTTAACAACACCTATAAAGCTCACTAATTAACAGTTTATATCTCATTTGTTTAAGTCATACGAAAACAAAGATGGTGGCCATCTTACCTGGTTCCAGTTGTAAACTTGCTGTAATTGGGACCTATGTTGAAAAAGGCTTATGTTGTCCTTATATTCCTTGTATTTTTCTACTAATACACCAATACTGCTTTTTATTCAAAGTAATGAGTGTAAGACAACTGTGTCTGTATAAAATGAACCAAAAACAATACGATTTGAAGGTGTGCGGACCGCACTGTACACACACACAAAATATGCAACCACTGAACTGGCAACCACTTGCAATGAAACGGGGGAGGGAGATTGCAACATGTAGTGGCTGAATGTTATCAATGTTATCAATAGTACCTTTAACCTGTTTTTAATTATATTAGTGAGTAAATAAGTGAAATATTCTTCTTCTTTATATCATGGTGTGTTAGGTAACAATGGTCTCATATACAGTATGTTTACATATTTTGACTAGCCGTGGAAGTTAATTTCCTCCATGAGTGTAATTAAAACGTGGTCCACAGGCTCCAGTGGTCACAATATTTATATATGGTTTGGACTAATACCTTTGGGCTTGGCAGCAGAGAAGATTCCCATGTATCCTGATGTGAGTTTCTTCTCCTTCAAGATGTTTGGGAGGATGGAATTGGGGCATGTTCCACTGGCACAGTCACTGCAGGTGGCAGTGTTGATATCTACACAAGCACACGAGATGCACAGTGAGTAATCCTTAGGCCAATTTCTGCTCTGTGGTATGTGTTAGAACAGTCATAGGAGTGCTATGTTAGAGCCGTATGGTTATCTGAAAACTATGCAAACCCATCAGCCTATCAGGATCAAGTACTCCCTGTGGCTATGGCATAAACAAAACAACACACTGTGCTCTTTGGTCTATAGATATGCTCCCCAGATGGAGTTTTTATCTACAATTATATGGATATAATATATGCATAGTCCTCCTACGTGTGGGACACACACACCTGCCAGATTATCCAGAGGAAGGTCCGGGCGTATAAGGTTGATGTATGGCTCTGTGTGTCCCAGCTCAACCCAGTTACTGTGGCTGTAGAAGTCCTGGCAGTGAATGGAAACACACACATTAACACGTTTATACCTACATGTACACATAGAGTTATGATTTAATATTTAATATTTATACATTCCCTAGCAGGGGGGGGACTTGGACTGAAATTCAGCCTGGGACTTTGAGATGGGGAGGCCCTTTGAGCACAACTTGCAATTTTTACCATGTCATAGTAGCTTATAGCAAAGGAGGCTAAATAAGTTAATTTGATTGTGTGTGTCAGATTGCAACAAAAACGGAGATCAGTCCAAATTGGGAGGGATGCTCGTATACCCCTTCAAAATTGAAAGTATTAGATATGCCCACTCTGACAGGCGTTCCGCTCTGTGCTGTCTGCAGCTGCCAAGGCCAAGCTGGCCCATGTTGTACATATAAACTTGTTAAAACTCAATACATTTTTATTTAATCTTTATATTCTATTTTTTTTTAAATGTAAAGGCTGTCCGACCCTCACAAGACCAGCCCACCCGGAAAAATTCCTGAGCATCCCAATGGCCAGTCCGCCCCTGCACCCTAGAAACTTACCTCATTTCAGTCTCCTATCTCTGTCATTCTACCTCATCTAACCTTATCATTCTTTCATTCAGTATATGCCTGTTTGTTCCTCCATGTCCTCCCCACCTTGCCCTTTAACCTCTCTATACCCAGCTGTTCCTTTCCACTCCTCTCACCTGTAGTGTATGAAGAACTCTACCCAGTGTTTCCCTGGCAGCCTGGAAGTTCTCCATGCGAATGGCAGCCTTAATGGCTCCCATACCCTCCATGATCAGGCCACGTCCCTCCAGAAAGGCTTCTGAGTTGAAGTGGTGTGGAGCACTGAAAGAATTTCACATACCGAAGTGTAAGAGCAAATCATGTTTAAAGCTCAGCAACACACACAGTCCCATTATTGTATCGCTTTGTAATAACAGTTGTTTTGTTTCGATCTTTCTTCAACCTGTTGACAAAGTCGCGGTCCACCAGTCCGTTCTGGGTGTAGATCTGTTGAAGAGCAGATTGAAACTTGGCCCCGGACACTTCTCCTGTTGCTGTGGGACCTAGACAGGCCTGGACCAGCTCTTCAGGAGACGAACCCTGTAGTCAGAGGTAGGATAGAGGTTCCAGTTCCAGTATGGAATACAATGTCACAAAGGATACGATGAAGTGTTTAAAACAAGATGAAGGGTCTATTTTTTCTGCAGGCACAAAGCCAGCGCTAGAGCAAGGTGATTGAGGAAGATTCTTAAAGGTGCAGTGTGTAGGATTTGGCAGCAGCTAGCGGTGAGGTTGCAAATTGCAACTAACTGAAACTTCTCCCGTGGGCTAAACGTGTAGGACAGGGGTCTGCAACCTGCGGCTCCGGAGCCACATGCGGCTCTTTAGCTCCTCTCCAGTGGCTCCCTGTGGATTTTTAAAAATGGAAATGAATAACTGTTTTTTGTTTACATTTGCATTTTTATTTATCATTGTAGGTCTATGGTACGACGGTACAACGGAGTATTAGGGCCAAATTGAGGGGAAAAAAATAAATTGGGGATTTCGAGAAAAAAGTCGTAGTATTATAAAGTACTAACTTTACGTGTTATTTAATTTTTTTCTCGTAAAGTTATGACTTTATTCTCATAAATTTATGACTTAATTCTCGTATTATTACGACTTTTTTTCTCGTAAAGTTATTACTTTTTTCCGTAATATTATGACTTTTTTCTCGACTTATATACTATATACTTAGACTATAAGCTTTGTTACCTTCATCACAATGCTCAAATGTTGCGGCTCCAGACAGATTCTTTTTTTTTTTTTGCCTAAAATGGCTCTTTGATAGTAAAGGTTGCCGACCCCTGGTGTAGGAGAACTACGGTGGCTGGCGCGGAAGTGCGAGTGGCCCTATCTAGAGCAAGTGTTTGGTTTGTTCGTTCTGGGCTACTGTAGAAACATGGCGGTCGGCTCCGTATGCAGATATAAATGCCTCATTCTAAGGTAGTGAAAACCCAACGATTCTTATTTTCAGGTGATTATACACTAAAGAAAACATACTTATTCATATTATATTTCATTTCTGCCGTGTGTTCCTCTCTTGCTTTTCTTGTATTATGTTTTACATCCAGGCTGAATTTAAACACATATGTGTTGAAATGAGGGTGAAGTATGTTTCTGCGTGTTGTCGTGTGTGACCTTGTGCTGTGTTGCACATTTTGTTATCTTCAGTCCTACCGTGGGTTTGAACTCATGACCGGCCGCCTCGGCCACCGCCCGGCATGTCTCCGTCACTTTTTGCAATAGGGCCGTTCCTGTAATGCTGACATGAGTGGACGCCCCACCCCCGATGGGGACAAAGGCCACTGTTGGCCCTGATAGGACCAAAATCAGCAGGGCTATGTTCAGCACTGATGTCATGATCAGTCTACAGGGAGAGAGAAAACGATTAGATATCAGTTATCAGCCTAATAATGATGAAATATGATGGAAAAGGACTGTTAATTCAGATGATTCAACTGCGTTGTGTTGTGATTTCGGATGCTCATATTGACAAATGTTTCTGGAAGATATATTAGAAGACATTTTAGAATCAGAGAATTTAAATCCTACAACAAAAAGACAAATGTTCAGGAACAGAGTCATATATGAGAATTTTTGATTAGCAAAATACTATACTAATACTCCAAAATGATAAAAGATGACAGTGAGAGAAAACTAACACATAACAAGCAACATATGCAGGTTTTTAGGAGCTTTGTCTTTGGCATCTTTTCAAATAGCCTGGTGTTTTTCACAGAAAATGTCTAATATTAAAGATATACAGTGTACTGTACTGAACTGAACATGACATGAGTTCATAGACAAAGACACAGGTTTAGTACACACTTGAAGAATGTGCTGATGTGGCCACTCCCCACCAAACATATCATTTACCTTTATTTGCTATTCACAGATTTCTCAGTGGTTATGTAAATAATGAACTTAAAGCCATCTGGACAATGGGTTCCAAAAAAAATTAAATGAATGTAATTATAAAAGTTAATAATATATTAGACTATAAATCATATATGATATATATAATATGTATACATATAAAAAAGCAAATGTATAAATAATACTTTACAACAATGTTAAAATCATACGGATTATTTAAAGGGCGGGTCCATCTGCGTTCTTTCCCATTTTTATCAAATGGAAACACCCACCCAGCCATTAGTAAAAAGCAGTGACATAGGTTATCAAAGGAAGATAATCAATACGTTTATGAATAATGTGAACGCTAGCACTAGCTGAGTCAAAGTTAGCTGTGCCATGTTTGGAAATAATGAAAGGGTTAGTTTGGATTTTTTTAAGTGAGTTCGTATGTATACTCCTACGTTCTTCGAGGTAAAATAACTGCTTTTGTGAATGTAGTCCAAAGGGCTGTCTGACGAAGAGGTAAAGCGGCTGTGAATGGAAGCAGCAGAAAAAAAAATTGTAGCCACCTAAAAAAAAAATCAATAAAAGTTAAAGTGTATGCTATATTTAGAATATTATTGCCACTTTACCTTATCCCTAACTCTAACAACCGAGGGGGT
This sequence comes from Sebastes fasciatus, assembly GCF_043250625.1. Taxonomy (NCBI): domain Eukaryota; kingdom Metazoa; phylum Chordata; class Actinopteri; order Perciformes; family Sebastidae; genus Sebastes; species Sebastes fasciatus. The sequence goes on along the minus strand of NC_133797.1, from coordinate 8,170,015 downwards.
GCTATTATTTTAACAAGAGGAAAATCACTATTTGACGGGGTAACAGACTTCGCCTGTCTGCTTCTCCAGACTGGGAGCATGCCGACCGTCGTCTAAGTTACTTTATGTAACGTTAATACACTCACTGTAAAGATGTATATACATGTAGCAGCGTCATCATGCTGAAACCTACATCAAGTTTTTAGAAGGGCTTGGGAAAATAGCATTTTGGCGCTAAAACATACATACTTTGACTAAAATTTGAATGGATTTGAATTTATAAGCAACACCACTGGGAAGTTACAGAATAATATAAAAATCCATTGGCACCAACCATATCATAGTAGCTTGTTGCAAAGGATGCTAAATAATGCTTCAAACTTGCGTTGAATTTTGGTGAGAAAAAACTGGCATGGTCATTTTCAAAGGGGTCCCTTGACCTCTGACCTCAAGATATGTGAAAGAAAATGGGTTCTATGGGTACCCACGAGTCTCCCCTTTACAGACATGCTCACTTTATGATAATCACATAGAGTTCTGGGCACACTGACAGCTGTTGTTGCCTGTTAGGCTTGAGTTTGCCATGTAATGATTTGAGCATATTCTTTATGCTAAATGAAGTTCTTGTGAGGGTTTCTGGACAATATTTGTCATTGTTTTGTGTTGTTAATTGATTTTCAATAATAAATAAATACATACATTTGCAGATATTTGCCCACTCCCATGTTGACAAGAGTGTTAAATAATTGAAAATCTTTTAATATATATGCTGAATCCTTATCTCTACAAAAGAAAAACTCAATCTGATAAAAGGCAGTGCTCATTCAATACTTAGAATTATTTAGCTGTAATCATTTGATTATTATGAAAAGGGTTTTAAAAAATAAATATTTGAAATATTCTTATTTGATAATATTTCAAGAACTTCAAAATGTCTTAAGCAATGTGGAAAAACTGTTGTCAATACCTTGTCAATTAAAGTAACAAAACTGATCTTTGAAATGCAATCATACCTTGATTTCTCTCAGCTGTGATGACTCCAATGTCTCTTAAAGAAATGCAGCATGCAGCGCCACCACCCCTCTATAGCTGGACATATATAAGACTTTGTATATGATGGAGGGTGGGGACTTCAACATTTGTGTGTGTGTGCGTGTGTACTCTATCTTCCTCGTCATGCCATTATCAGTTTTACACAGTTGTAATCTAATTTCATTGCAAGGGTCTCACTAATTGCAACTCAAACCCATAAAAGGTGGTGTAAACACTGTCATAATTTAAGTCACACCTTGAGGACTCACTTTACTGTAAAGGAGTGGCAGTGATGCAGACTGAAATAATTCTCAACCCCCGCAATGACCACACTGTTCAAACAGAGGTGGGGCAAGTTACGAAATAACTTGATACATTCTTCCGACCTCTCAAGTTAGAGGTGGATGACTGGAGGTTAGATTTAATGTACTCATCGATCACTTCCTGAAACATATTCCCACTAGCTCAATAACCAATAAATGTCACACGGTGGTTGTCATTGTACGTGTTTCTGGAAGGACTGAGGCCTGGGGTCAGCTGATCACAACTGTGATAAAGATTATACTTGCCTTTGAAATCATTTTTTGCCTTTGAAATCATTTTAGCTTTATGCCAGTATCACACATAAAATCACAACTATACGTGAGGATACGGTTTAATGTTTAACTAGTCAACTGGTTTTAATGGTGAAACACAACTTGATACATCTGAGCCTCAGTAACCAATCATTTTACTGAGAAAGCTCAACAGTTTCAGCACTCAAGCATAGCAATGTTCAGTGAATGACACATGAACATTGTCATTACAGAAAAAACAACCAAAAAAAAAACAACTACATATTATTAAAATGTTGTTCTTATAAAAGGTAGTAAAATGACTCAAGTCAAATTCATAAAGAATGTACTGACTGAATCCTCTTTATTATATTATCGGAAGCATATTAGTCCACTCAATCTGTGGTTTGACCCAGAATTTTAATCATTCAAGGTTTTACGTGATCCCAAGGGACATCCAAATTATGGAGGACGGAACCTGCCAAAATAAAAAATAAATGAATAAATAAATAAGTGACTCAATAAATAAATAAATAAATATGCCATTAACTGTAACTAAAATAATATTACAAATTAATGTAGCCATTAATTAATAGATCAAATGTGACATAAATTGATATTTCTGTTTTAATTTGCTTCTTCATTTATTTTTCTTTGTATTAGTTCCATTATTTATTTACTCTTCTATTTATTTTCCCCTTTTATTTATTTATTTTGTATTAATTGAATATATATATATATCATTTATTTTTGCATTTGTTTTTTGTATATTTTATGTATTTTTTAAATGTATGTATATATTTACTGTATTCATACATTTATTTCTTTATTTCTTTCTGCATTCTGTTTTCCCTTTTGCATTTCATACCTTTTCTATTTCCCCAAACTTATTTATTTCTGTATTCTTTTCTTTATCAATTTCTTTACACAGTCTTTTTACATTTCTTTATGTATTTCTGCCTGATTATGCAGCATGGGAGCTGTCACTCAACGTGTGTCATGGGGTCAGAGCATGGGAAAGAGTGCGTAGATCGACTATATGGAAAGATTGATCCCACAAACTTAGGAAAAGACATCAAATATGTTGGATAGATGTACATAGACCCTTCAATATTTCCCCCATTCCCAGGCCATGTCACTCTAATCACGTCAAAACTTTGCTTTTGACCTTGGAAAAGTTCCACTAAATCCATGAAGGAATACTTTTAATATATGATGCAGGAGGGTATTAGGACCAATAAAAACTATGAAACATTACTATTGCAATTTCTCCTGGGTTGGGCCCTTTGTTGAGTTATATTGACTGGACTATATAGCTAAGTCCTCAAGCACTCTCAGTTCTCAGGCAAACTCTTTGCCTTTGTATATCCTCTGATAAATAATGTACTCGGGTCCAGCCAGGTATCTGGGCAGGGCTGCTGGTGTTTTACTGCAGCAGCCCTGAAAGGAGTAGTTCCTTATAACATTCCTGGAAGACGCCTATAGCGCCCTGCCTTAAAAATCCTTTGACATGTACAGAAACTGTGGCGACCAGCTGAACCTCATCCCATATCCTTCCAGGTCTACAGGTCCAAAGTGCACAGAGGGTGGAAATAGCAGTGGTAGAGAAAGCAAGCATATTGAGGTGGGAAAGGTGCTGAAATGAGGGAGAAACATGTTGAAAAGTGAGTTAAAGAGAAAGTGAGGGAATGGATAAGGGGGAAACAAGTGGAGGATAAAAGAGCAAAGGAGTGTGAGATAAGAGCAAACATTAGGAATAGGGAGAAAGAATGACAAACTGAGAACACTTTTACAAAGGCCATAATAATAAAGCCTATGTTTTTGGAAATGTTCTATTTGCTTCCTTACTGAGAGTTAGAGAAGAATAGCTAGCTATAGCTATAGCAGAGGAAGCTTATTTGGTGTGTTGCCTTGCTTAGCACAAGGAATGGAGGCAGGGGCAGCTAACATCAGCCTAACAACCAAGCCCCCAGGAAGTGCGCCGGACTTTGAAACAAATTTTACATTGTGGCCAAACTGTGGTACTATAAGATCTGAGTCTGTCACATGATGCCATTGGGCCTAAAAAGACTTTCCCCATAGAGAAGTTGTTAAATTTTTCTTTTTATACAGTTATTTTCCTTCCTCCGTTCATGTGAATGAGCCATTCAAGGGTGTGGTCTTTCAATTTGAGAGTATGACTTGTGGATTTCACCTTCAGATTTTGTAATGTTTTCCCTCAAAACCCTGTCCTCGCACTCAAATAGCCCCTGCTTGCGCTTGGATTTGCTCTGCTTCTGCTCAAACTGTGTGCTTGCACTAAGATATATTGTTGCTTACACAGATTTCCTGCACTCCAGCTTCAACCTTTCTCCTCACACTCAGGCTGCTTCTGTGTGCTTGTGAAATGCACCCGCAACGAGGCAGCGATTTCACCTGACATTCTATCGGTTGGTGAATTTTGACAGGGTTATTGCACAAAAAAATCCAAGAGCAGAGGAGAAATCTGAGAGCAGACGCTTCACGAGCACACAGCAATAACCCTGTCAAAATTCAACAACCAATAGAATGTCAGACACATAATGGCTCCAAAATTCACAAGTGGGGTATTTACTGACGCATTTTATATCGTAGAACAAAACATTAAAATCTCTTGAACTTGTGTTAACCGCAGACCTTATTTCAGGCATCTAACTAAAAACCCATTAAAAAAAAACAGTGACTTCCAGACGAGGGAACCGAAAGTTATAAAATACTAACTCATTTCTGGTAACTACACATTCCTGTAGCACTGTATTGAAAGTGAAAGGTGTTTTGAATCGTGTTCACCACCAGATGGTGACAGAGACGTTTGTAACCACTGAGCAAAACACAGTTTTGTCCTTAAGTTTGAATGTTGTTGTTCTAGTTGAAAGTAGATTAGGACTGTTGTGTTAACTGCACAGATTTCATTATGAAGATGTGTCCGTGCATAGATTTATACGTTGTGTGTGTGTGTGACGGCCCCAGGGCTTCTTCCATAGGGTGTTGTGCTGTGCCTGTGTGTGTTGCAGTATCCTGGTCCATGGTGGGTTGGAGCTGAGGAGGAGGTGCCGGTCAGGCGATTGGAGACAGCTGGCCACTGTCTACGGGACTATAAGACCCGCCCCATCCTCATGGTCGATGGACATCATTCCCCTGGCACCACCGGGTGCTAAACCAGCTTGGTTTTGGTGCGTTGTTTGGGTTAACAAACTCTTAAGTAGTCCTGGAAGCCTGTTGTTCCTATAAGTTTACCTTGTTAGCCTTCATTTATGTTACCCTTGTTAACATCACTCGATTTTGTTAAATAAATCAATGTTTGTAGTTACAGCCTGCGTGGTTGCTTCCTCATTTGTTGTGGCCTCAGAGCCGGGCCATAACAAATTGGGGGCTCGTCCAATTTAAACTAAGCTGTAAGTATAGTTTAAGTAGTTGTCAATCGACAGGTTTGTTGATAAAACCTTTGATTGTCGATGTTTGGTCTTGTGATGTGGAGCGCTTTGTTGTAGATTTGCGCCTTTCCTGCATGCAGGCAGAGTGGGAAGGTGACGTAGTGGTAGTGGGTTGGTCGGTCTGGGTATCATCGGATAATCCGTAATTCCTTTGGAATTCAAAAAACGAAAACACAATTTTTTTCGTTTTTCATTTTAAACGAAAAACGGCCGTTTTCTCGTTATTGGTTTCTGAATCAAAAAACAAATCCAACCCGGGCCGTTTTTGTTTTTTGCGAATTCCTTTTATCATTATTAATTTTTCATTGAAGAATGGGAGTCACCTGTTTTTTTTGTTTTTTTGTTTTAAACCAAAAACGAAAAACAAAATCAGGTGTGGGTGTGTTTGTTTTTGTTTCCAAACGAAAAACTAAATTTAAAAAACGATCTAATATTGGTTTCTTCAAGTTTCTTTCTGTCATTTTTTTCTTTTGAATCGAAGAGCAAAGAACTGCAGTCACATGACCTGGAAGTAAAAGCAAACATGTCAAAATAAAAGCCAAGAAGATAGGGCCGTCATTCCATAAAAGTGTAACATTATTTAAGCACAGGATCGGGGTAACGGTAGAAGATAAATAGGCTAAATAAATACACAAATAAATACATACATAGATATTTTTTGGTTTTGTTCTTTTCATTAACACATGAATGTCTTTTATCCAAAAAGTGTGTGATAAATTACAGGGAGGGTTTCTACAGATGTTATACAGAACTCTCACGTAATTGACACTTTTCTCTCTTAAACCTTCACTATGGGCTGTTTCTTTATGTCGGCAGGTGAGAAGCATTATGTGGCTACTCCTTTCAACACACCTGACACTTCCACCTGATCCCTTGCACTCCTCTAGTAAGGCTGTAGTCTAGTAGTTGTAGTTCTGTTTTCATCCAGTAGAGGGCACCAAAGGACCAGTAGCCTATTTCATGCTCCCATGCTTCAGACAGGAGTCCAGTTACAGACAGATACATAGAAAGGACGAAAGAAGGCTACTGTAGCTACTGTGTCTGTTTCCTGTAAAAGGCCAACTAAGGCCATGTCATCGGCATACTTAAACAGTCTAAAATGTTTCTCATTGATCATAAATTCATTAGTAAAAAGAGAGGATAGCACAGGGGAAAGAACACAGCCTTGTGGGCAGCACGTCTGACATGTTCTTCCTGACACTGACCCGCTGATCCACAGATCTAACCCTGTGTTGATGTTGAGATCAATGAGCCTTTTCAGGAGAATATGCGTCTTCATTGAGTTGAAAGCTGAGCTAAAATCCACAAATAAAACTCTTGCATAACCTTTAGGATGCATAAGATGTTTTGTGACTGTGTTAAGCAGAGTCAGCACAGCGTCTTTCTGGGACTCTGTCGCTCTTATTTAAGCGAACTGGAGCAGATCTAGCAAAGCTAGGTCAGGTGTGCTGGTCAGGTGGCTGGCAAGAACTCGTTCCATGGTTTTACACAGTATGGAGGTTATTGCGATAGGCTGGAGATCATTTGGCTTACTTGCGCCTGGCTTTTTTGGCACAGGCCTAGTTATTGAGAATTCCCATGATTTTGGCACAGTGCATGTGTCTAGGAGGGACTGAAATAACCTAGCAAAAAGCCCTTTTAGTTGAGGAGCACAGTCTTTAAGAAGACGGGCTTTTAGGCTGTCTAGGCCAGTGGACTTGTTCGGCTTCAGTTTATAAAGACTTGCAGCAACTTCATCCTCGCTGATAACTATTGGTGTCTCTACAGGGAGATCTTTGCATATTTCATCACACTCCGTCTTGCCATCCATAGTGTCAAATCTACAGTAGAAATTTTTCAAGTCATTAACAAAGTTTTGTCTGTTACATATAAGACTATGACCTATTTTACTGGATCTGCCCATTAGTGTGTTTGGTCCCTCCCATGCCAGCTTTATGTTACCAGTTGTGAATTTTCCCTCGATTTTATTTTTAAAATCAATACCACGTTGGCAGGTTGATTTGTTGACTATGTAATGTCACAGGACTGATAGATTCCATAGGTTGTGTAGTCTACGTAATGTAGTCAACAATGAACAACAGCTATGAAACTGAACATTAGCTTGATAATGTTGTAGAATGGGCAGTTATTAGTAGCCTACTCTGAAACAGTTAACAGGAATTAGGTAGCCTGAGGTGGGGACCCCTGCTGGAAAGGACCACAAAGGTGATTTCCACATATAATTAATTAGGCTTTTAATTCATGCTGCAAAACTAAATAGTACATCCCAAAAAAAATTTGCCAGGCTCAGCATTGCCCATGCCTGGAGAAATAACAAAAAGGATTGTGTACCTTTGTGTCTTTTGAGAGCTAGATCATAGAGCATTGTGAACATATTCACTGCTTATTAACTGTGAAATTATCTTATTCAAATAATCTACAGTAGCCTTCTGTCATCCTTTCTATGTATCTGTCTGTAACTGGACTCCTGTCTGAAGCATGGGAGCATGAAATAGGCTACTGGTCCTTTGGTACCCTCTGCTGGGTGAAAACGGAACTACAGCTACTCCCTTTAATTTATCACACACTTTTGGGATAAAAGACATTCATGTGTTAATGAAAAGAACAAAACAAAAACATATCTATGTATGTATTTATTTGTGTATTTATTTAGCCTATTTATCTTCTACCGTTACCCCGATCCTGTGCTTAAATAATGTTACACTTTTATAGAATGACGGCCCTATCTTCTTGGCTTTTATTTTGACATGTTTGCTTTTACCTCCCGGTCACGTGACTGCAGTTTTTCGCTCTTCGATTCAAAAGAAAAAATGACTGAAAGAAACTTGAAAAAAACTAAATTAGATCGTTTTTTAAATTTAGTTTTTAGTTTTTCATTTAGAAACAAAAAACAACACACCACCACCTGATTTTGTTTTCGTTTTTGGTTTAAAACAAAAAAAACAAAAAAAACAGGTGACTCTTGTTCTTCAATCAAAAATGAATAATGATAAAAGGAATTTTTGTTTTTGAATTCCAAACGAATTACGGATTATCCGATGATACCCAGACCCCCCGTGTGGTGACGTCAGGTCAAGGAATTCCCTTTTTGCGCTCGTTGTGGAAGCTCGCTAAGGGAAGTATTTAATGGTATTTTTTCGTTTTTGTCTATTGTTAACAAGTGAACGAATCATGCTTTGCTTGTAGAGATTAGTTCTTTTCCAGAAAGTAGTCACGGGACAACCGAAGGTAAGTTTTGACCTCTTGCGGCACAAATGTTGAACTGACTCCCCTGTAGGAATATCGTGTTTCCCCTTTGGGATTCGTTTGCACATAAACGTAGTGTGGGGTGAAAGTGGTTACGAGCAGTTGTCTCGGGAGCACATCCGTAGTTGTGGGAGGGTTGCAAGCTTGCTGGTCGCTTTGCCAGGCTACTGGGTTTTGGTGCGTAAATACCCATCAGTAGCTCTTGAAGACTAGGGTTGAGTTTATATAGATATGGTTAGGCAGCTAGAGGGGAATGCTCAATTTACGAGGTTGCTCTTATGCCTTGTTTGCACAGAGGTAGGACAAAGCTGTACATTCTTTTTGTTTACTGGGGACTAATTGTTGTTTGTGCGTGGGTCAACTGTGCGTAATGGCGTGGGTAGATTATTTCATTGAGGCTCCATCTAAGGCATTTCTTAACCATTGCACAAAGGATCAGTTACTGAAGATAGCTGATCACTACAAAGTAGATGCGGGTGATAAAAGATTAAAGGACAATGTTAAGGGTATTATTCGAGCGAATTTGTTTGATACCGAAGTGTTAAAACCTCCTAATCTGGCTGGGGTTTCTGTTAAGGAGTCGCGCGCTGATTTGGCCTTAAACTTTGAACAACAGAAGGAAATGTTGATATTAAAAATGCAGTTGGAGAAAGAGAGGGATTTGGAGCTAGAACGGTTACGTCGCATTGGAAAAAATGAGACAGCAAACAGAAAAAGCTGCATTTAATCGAGGAAGGTAAATTGTATGACTTGTCGCAGAGAGCAGAGTCGCCTTCAGGTAATAATTCTCAGGATATTTTGAATAGCTTGCGCTTGGTGCCCAAGTTTCATGAGAAAGATGTTGAGACATTTTTCACATTGTTTGAACGTGTTGCAGACGCGAGGGGCTGGGTCGATTCAGACCGCACAGTTTTACTGCAGTGTGTGTTGACGGGGCGCGCTCAGGAGGCTTTTTCCTCGATGTCCACCAGTGACAGTAGTGATTACGGTAAGGTTAAAGCTGCTGTACTGAAGGCGTATGAACTGGTCCCCGAGGCTTACTGACAGCGGTTTAGAAACTGGATAAAGGGTGATAAAACACACCTTGAGTTCGCTCGTGACTTGGTGACTCAGTTTAATCGCTGGTGTTCTGCGTCAGATGTGAAAGATTTTGATGAGCTCTGTATCTTAATTGTACTTGAACAGTTTAAAAATTCAGTCCCTCAGCGGATAGCAATGTACATAAGTGAACAGAAAGTTAAGACTGTAGAGGAGGCTGCTGCGTTGGCAGATGATTATGTTTTGACCCATAGAAGTGGCGGCGGAGATCTGCGCGCTTATGGCTTTCCTGATGGTAGAGGAAATGTTCCTGCTACTAATGCGTATTTCACCCACTAAGCAAAAGCACAAGGGCTATCAAACTTATCGGATGATCTTGATAGGACGGAAACCCATTCACATGGTAAGAAAATGTGGTGGTAAATCCAGTTGGTTTGAGACTGAACTTAACCAATTTAGTCCCTTCAGCCAGAAGCTGCTGTTGAAGGGTGTCGCCTATCGTGAGGTTGTGACCTCTGAATGCGTCCATGATCTCAGTCTCCACGTCATGTCTGTCGGGGTTGAGATGATGGAGGACAATGTCATCGATGTGTATTGTAGCTCCTTGGGGAATTGTTAAAAACACCGTCTGGTTAGGTAGTGTCAGTTTAGTGGCTGTATCATGGCGGTCGTGACACATTAGGGCTTCGGTGGCCGGTGAACTAACCAGCCAGCGAATTGCCAGCCCGTTCCACTCGTGTCTCTGTTGTCTCATCCCTGAAGGACATACTACCTTGGCACTTTTGTTCGGGAGAGTCAACTCTAAGGCCGCAGAGGTAGTTAGTGACATCTCGAACAAAGAGGTTGCTTGGGCAAACCCAGTGCATGTCCTTTGTTTTGGCACACATGTTCAGGTGGGGAATGAGGTAGAGTGAAGGGACATCATCGTGGTAGGGCCCCTTCCAGGGCTAGGGTGTTGTGCTGTGCCTGTGTGTGTTGCAGTGTCCTGGTCCATGGTGGGTTTGAGCTGAGGAGGAGGTGCCGATCAGGTGATTTGAGACAGCTGGCCACTGTCTCCGGGACTATAAGACCCGCCCCATCATCATGGTCGATGGACGTCATCCCCCTGGCACCACCGGGTGTTAAGCCAGCTTGCTTTTGTTGCGTAGTTTGGGTTAACAAACTCTTGAGTAGTCCCAGAAGCCTCTTAAGTAGTCCTGGAAGTTGACCTTGTTAGTCTTCATTTATGTTACCCTTGTTAACATCACTCAATTTTGTTAAATAAATCATTGTTTGTAGTTACATCCTGCGTGGTTGCTTCCTCATTTGTTGTGGCCTCAGAGCCGGGCCATAACATGTGTCAACGCAATGCATCATCATGGCAACTACAGCCCAGTATATGAAGTGTCAGGGGCACAAGTTCACACGAGCATTGACATGGTGATCAGTCATGTAGAACAGACAATGACCTATCGAAGATATCATATTATAGTCTCTGTTTACTGTGTCGTTCTTGTATGGGATTTCCCTAGGCCTCTCTATTTCCCCCACAACCTACCTGTCTGAATTTAACCTTCAGTCAAATTAGCGTGCGTGCGTGCGTGCGTGCGTGTGCGTGTGTGTGTGTGTGGAGAGCTGTAACAGGAGAGCTGTAGAAAGTGACAGACCTGGAGGGATGACTGTGTGTGACAGTAAAACAAAGAGGAACAGGAAATTGTAACCTAACATTTACTCTCTGTCTCTTAACGTGCCTTGCAGACCTACTTTTTTCCATGCGTTCCTGATACTCTCGCAGTAAGTATGTTTTTTTTGCTATTATATTTAATTCACAGTTTCATATCATGTAATTTAAATGGTAAATGGACTTGCATTTATATAGCTCTTTTCCAGTCTTCCGACCACTTAAAGCGCTTTGTGGTGGCAGTTTCTGTTAAAACAAGACACAAGCCAAAGTCACAACTTGTCTTGCAAGTAAATTTAATAAGAAAAGCATCTGCAGATGGACTAACGAGCACAGCCACCTGAGTGGGCTGTGGCAAGTGAGCCCCGAACACAAAAATAGTCAGGCCTTTATACATACTAATACAAAACACACAGATAAGTGCAGTCATGCAAAAGAACAGGTGAAGAAACATGTTTTACCAGGATAATCTTTCTAAGTTAATTTTTTTTCTGTGAAAAAGGTGGAAAAATCAGCCTAAAATAAAAAAAAATCTTCCAACTGTTTACACCAAGAGGCAAAGAAAAAAAAGAAATTTAGAAAAATCAGCCTAAAAAAAAATAACTTTAAAGATTATCCGGGCAAAACAATTTCTTTCACCAGTGCTCATATTTTTTTTCAGCAGGATATCTGAGCACGATATGATCATCATCAGTAGGAAGTTTATTTAAAATAATTAGGGGGTGGTAGACGGTGTATCCAATACCTGATGCAGAGTACAGACAACCCAACCTAAGCCCTTCAAAACCTTGTTACAAGTGCAGATACCAGCAGGCACAACCACAGTGGCAGCGACAGGGTTAAAGCAGGAGGGCCAGCCGAACGTACGATGGAGTGATAGCACTTGCCCACATTTCCAACTTCATCTACAGCTACAAACTCGACAATCTGCGAGCAGCAGGAGGATGTGTAGTTGGCCTGAATAATTGGGTCACTCAGGGAGGTGGTTGTGAGGTTTCCGCTGCCCTGGCTCAGGGATACGCGTTCTATCCCGGTGCCGTTTCCGTCGGTAAGGTTGGCCGTGAGCTCCCACTGGAAAGGTCCACACTGAGACACATCTTGAGGGCAATCACCAGCCAGCACATTAACCACTTCACACAAAGGCTGGATAAAATCCGGACGTACGATGGAGTGATAGCACTTGCCCACATTTCCAACTTCATCTACAGCTACAAACTCGACAATCTGCGAGCAGCAGGAGGATGTGTAGTTGGCCTGAATAATTGGGTCACTCAGGGAGGTGGTTGTGAGGTTTCCGCTGCCCTGGCTCAGGGATACGCGTTCTATCCCAGTGCCGTTTCCGTCGGTAAGGTTGGCCGTGAGCTCCCACTGGAAAGGTCCACACTGAGACACATCTTGAGGGCAATCACCAGCCAGCACACTAACCACTTCACACAAAGGCTGGATAAAATCTGTAATCTGGACAGAGAAAAAGAAAAGAAAGGTGGGAAATGTCATTTATGAATCACAGGAAAAGGCAATTACGATCTGTAGTAGAGATACCATTTATTTCCTTCCCGATACCTGAACTTGCGGTATCGGCCGATACCGAGTATCGATCCGATACCAGCGTGACAAAGAAATATGTAGTTATTATTATCATAATTTAACAGCTGTTAACTACTGACCATGTTTGGATGTGATATGATTACTGTCTTTGTTGTATGGCCAGGCTCCTTTTAAATTCTTTTCAAAACATGAACAAATTCTCCACTGTGAAATATTACCAAATGGCTGATTTTCTTTGCTCTGACTACAGTTATCGTTACACTCTCCACTAGCACCGCACTGTCGTTGTTCGCTATCGTCACGTGACAAACTACTTGCAATCCGTTCTTCTTCGCTGCTCTAAAACAGTAGTTGCCTGTGGAAGCCATGATACATCCAGGGTGACAGCACAGTGAAGGCTACTGTTTTGGAGCGGCGAAGAAGAATTGATTTCTGGTTAAACTAGTTGATTTTTATGGGTTAACAAATTATGGTATCGGATCGGTGCATAGACTGGCGTACCGATACCCGATACCAAGTTTTGGGCAGCATCGGACGCATTTCCGATACTGGTATTAGTACCAGAACAACTCTAATCTGTAGGATACTTGTATACCTTTTAATGTGTATACCTATTAAAGGTACAGTGTGTAGGATTTGGCAACATCTAGTGGTGTGGTGTGGCAACCAACTGAGTACAGCTCAGCGGCCATTTTTACCATAAAAACACTACTTTAGGAGCAACGGAAGTCAGACGGTGGCTGGCGGTACCACGATTTAGCACTCTGCAGCTCACGTTACCGCAGTTTCACAAACGTTCGGAGAACTACGGTGGCCTTCAGGTAACGTAAAAACGTGAAAGGCTCTCTCTAGAGCCAGGGTTTGGTTTGTCCGTTCTGGGCTACTGTACAAACATGGTGGAGCAACATGGCGGACTGCGTGAAGAGGACCCGCTCCCTATGTAGATATGAAGGGCTCTTTCTAAGGTAACGAAAACACAACGACTCTTATTTTCAGGTGATTATACACTAATGAAAACATAGTTATGAATATTATATTCTATTTCTAATAGAACCCCTGAAATGTTGCACACTGTTCCTTTAAAGCCATCATTGTGGGTGTGTTCAAAAGTTTTTTAATTTACTCATTGTGTTTTTTCTCTCTTTCCAACTGTGTAATCCAGGATGTGTCTGGTTACCTTGGTGACAACAGAGAATCTCAAAACGACATAATTGGAGTCAACACCGCCACTGGACGATTTGGCTTCCAAAGTCAGAGTGACATCGGTGCCTGATGGTGTGTCGGCAGGTGGCGTAATGATCATAGTAGCATTAGCATACTGTCCAGTTGTCAAGGTGAGCCTGTCGAGAGAAGAGAGAAAAATACACGTTGTGATTACAGGAACTATTATTATGAATCCACGCATTTGATTTTGATTGGAATATTATGAGTCTACAGCCGCACTAGAAGAAGTTCAAACCCAGCTTACTCTCTCACCTCCGCACAGCTGACCAATCACAGTGTGAAGTGGCTGTTAATGTAGGATCTATCTGTCTCATGCTCTACATTCAGGATACAGTGACAGTTTTATAAAAATAACTTCATCGTATTTGCTCAAAGTTACCGACTGCAGCTTTAAAGGGACTGTTTGTAAGAATCAGAAATTGGTAGTAACAGCGACACCTGTGGCCGTTAAATCAACAAAAGTCAGCATCCTGTTGCTCGCACTCGCCCGCACGCGCTAACTGAATGTGAGCGAGCATCCGTCAAAACAGTGAGGTGAAACACATCAGCTAAAACCACAACATCACTCTATATTTCAGCTGCTTGGCAGTAAGGTTAGCTGACCAGACGAAGGTCTTTCCATGAATAAATGCTGATCCTAGTGTTGGCTTTTCCTGCCTCAGCCTCCCGACCGCGGCCGGAGGGAGACACCGGCAACCGGTCGGAGACGATAAAGTAACTCGCTGCGGAGCCCCTTCACTTCACAAGACACGGGAAACCTCTATTGGTCTGGAGGAGCTGCAGCATTTATTTCTGCACAAACGTCCACTGTACATTCACTAGATATTCTCAGAGCTAACTCTTCTGCAGTGTGTAGTGTGCACGCATGCACGTGTAGAGGTAGAGCGAACTGAGTGAGTAATGAGCGCGCTATGTGAGTGAAGGCAGGCAGGCAGAGGAGCAGAGTACAGCAGAGACTCCGGCCCTGGAGACCAAAGCTACGGTCTCCCCTGGGTCCTCCGACTGCGGCCAACACTGTTTAACAGACGGGCTTCACTAGATAGAACTTTGCGGTTTTGGTGCTTCCGTGTAGTTTGTGTTGGAGTCTTGTCTGAACAGCGTAGCCACACGCGAGTACACATGGGACACCGACCCGGATTGATTTACACGTGTAAGAAGTTACAAACAGTCCCTTTAAGCCTGACCCTAACCTTTACACCAACTCATTGGTAGGGATGCACAAAGTTACTCCACCCAGATTTAAATTAAGCTTCAGGTGGCAGGAATGAGTACTTTAGGTTTAGAGATTTTTCAGTATCGATGAGGATATCAGGATAACAAAAGCATTGTTTTTAGCTGCTTCCCCTCACGTGTCTGGGTAGGATATGTTGAAGCTTCTGTCATTTCTGGCGCCGATGGAGTATTGACCACCAGAGCCCTGAGTCATGACACTAAAGGGGAGCTTGAAGGCCTCTCCTGGCTCCACACTGCTGTCTACCACAGCCTAGAGGGAAATGGAAGTGAAGAAGACGGGAACAAAAACAGGTGAATAAGAGTGATATTTTTAATATTCTTTCATCTTACTTTAAATCAAACAAAACCCTGCTTGTATGTGGACACAGGAAGTGGAGAGACCGACCTGGATATTCACATTGGAGACGGACATCTGGGTGGTCGACTGCCTCTGGAATTCACTGTCTGACACTTTGTCCGTTCCTTTCAGCATGATCACAAACTCCCCCTCAGGGACGGCATCGACAGTCACCAGGATGTCTCCGTTGCCCATGTCAGTTGTTGTGCTATTTCTGACAGTCTCAGGACCAGACACAGTTACCAGGGCAACATCTCCTATGGTCATCGAGGACGGACCTTTCCTACCCATCACTGTGAGCATGAGAGTGGCGGGCTGGCCTGAGTTTCCAGAAGAGAGAAGTGAAGAAGTAAGGTAAGGGGAAAACATGATTAATTAACAACATTAATTTTCATGGCAAAAAGTGATCTCTGCACACTCACACTCGCTGAGATGTTTGTGCAAAATAACTGGTCATTGCGGGTTTTTAAATTTCACAGTTTCACAGTCTGATCT
Organism: Sebastes fasciatus; assembly: GCF_043250625.1. Classification (NCBI taxonomy): domain Eukaryota; kingdom Metazoa; phylum Chordata; class Actinopteri; order Perciformes; family Sebastidae; genus Sebastes; species Sebastes fasciatus. The sequence continues at coordinate 8,154,217 of NC_133797.1, read as the reverse complement.
AAATTATTTTCTTTCACAGTTCAAATAAAAAAAATGTTTAATAATTATTTTCATTATTTTACTAAGCATTGTGGTCATAATTATCAGCATAATGAATAAACACTACACTAACACTTCAACACTGAACAAGTAATAACATCCCATGCATCTATTTTGTGTTATTTTATATACACTATTAAATATGACAGCTCGTTTGTACCTCCACTTCAAAACATTTTTTTAGGTTTGTAGTAGTAGTAATAGTTGTTGTTGTTGTTTTTGTTGTTGTAGTACTTACAACAAGTCCTTAGTAGTCCTTATTGACAATTTTCCAAAAATAATGCAACAATAAATGAACAATAATAATAAAGGCAAATAAGGCATTAAAGGAAAACAAAACAAATACTGTCCCAAAAAGTGTAAACTGAAGCTTATTTTACCTACCCAATAGGCCTTAACACTTTCACTACTAGGTTTACAGAAACAAAACATTTCATACAAAATAACAATCATACCTCAGTTTTTATGTTTTTAACACCTTATTTTTTCTTTTTTTTCTTTAATTTGCAGAGTGAACCACACATTTTTAATCCCTTGTTTTAAACATACCTATTCCCCTAAATGCATACTGTCTCTCTCTGCTTTCTAACAACCTCTGAATACAATCAGGAAGCAAATAATTTTGTGCTTTGTACATTATCTTTGCAATCAACTAGATCACAAACTTTTAATGAAATCGATCTTACAGAGGTTGTAGCAGTTCAAGCCGGTTAAGTTAGTTTAAAAGCTAGAGTGAAGATACTGGTGTCATATGAAACTAGAAAACCTAAGGAATCCATTGGTACCAACCATGTAAATAACTCTCAAAACGTATGCTAACGTTTGGTGAGGAAAATAAGCCTTGGCCACTTTCAAAGGTGTCCCTTGACCAGAAAATGGGTTCTATGTGTACCCACAAGTCTCCCCTTTACAGACATGCCCACTTTATGATAATCATAGTCAAGTCAGCACACTGGGCTAGAGTTTGCCATGTTATGATTTGAGCATATTTTTTTTCATAAATGCAGTACTTATGAGGGTTTCTGGACAATATTTGTCATTGTTTTGTGTTGTAAATAGTTTTCCAATAAAAACATATACACATACGTTTGCATAAAGCAAGCATATTTGCCCACTCCCATGTTGATAACAGTATTACATACTTGAAAAATCTTCCTCTAAGGTACATTTTGAACACATAACAAATGTGTGATTAATCGCGATTAAATATTTTAATCGACTGACAGCCCTAGCTGGTATTGTATGTACACAGTAGGTAATGTATGGAATTATGATTATTATACATTCATTTTCATACACTCTTTCTATTCCAACATCATTTATTATAATTTTTGCTTGATTATTGATTTGCCGATTACCAAATATTATAAACTTTGGTCCGGTGCTCCACCCTCTTTAGACTTTCCTTTGGCCATTCTTGACTTAATCTCTCTTTTCAATCTCTGTGTGCACACATCCCTGCAGTCTCATGCCCTTTTATGGGGATTGGCAGGGCGTTTAGGATCAACTGGCACATGCCTCCAACTTACAAGGAAATGGGATCCATCATCATAAGGGTACAAGTACCAACAATTCTGCGGTTTAAGAACACGTCATGAATCTGACAGACTTTTCTTCGGAACTTTCTTAAGAACAAATGAAAAAAAAAAAAATAAGAAGATACTTGTGAATGATGCCCATTGTTAGTTTGAGAATGGCTGTTGGAGGGACCATGCCATCAGTTATAGGAAAAAATGCTCAGTAAAGTTAAACCTGCATTAATGGATTTTTTTGTCCACTTGCAGTGGAAACGGGCTGTAACATGATCATCTTATGAAGTTGTTATGGCAAACTTGTGAGCAAACAGTTGCTAATTTGCACATCCAGCAGACACGGAGCAGAGTCAGGTTCGAGGACACCTGGCGAATGTAAGTCCAATATCATGAGGGAGATATCTGTCTCTCTAGCAGGGACGCTGGGAGTCAGTCAGAGTTGGGGGTGCTGAGAGAAAGTCAGTGTATAATGACGTCATACTAAATGCTGTGCGCCATTCATGTTTTTTGCTGTAGCCTAATTATGGCCATTTATATTTAATTTATTAACATCATTTTACACTAATTTTCAGGTTCCCCTCTGGGGTTATAGAGGGCTTATGTGCTGAGCAGCTGTTGGGGTATGGGCACTCGGGGGGTGCGGAGGTCCTCCCCCAAGAAAAGAAAGAAAGATTTTTGACTTAAAACTATGCAATTTCACAACATTTTGGACCTATTACTATAGATAACGCCCAAAAAGCTTAAAGACAAAATTTGCTAGTTGAATAGTTATGTTATTATTTACACCTATCACAGCCTTCATCTGAACATTTAATTCTTCTGACAACGTTTGCCCTTTTAAATCATAAGAGCAGATTCTGAAAAAGACTGAACATGGTTTTATCAGTGCGTAACATCGCGTTTTAATAAACAACCAGTTCCGCCCCTGCATTCCAACAGAATGACTGCTAGATGATTCACTGTCATTGCCGATATTATCTGGGCCTACTGCTTTTGCAGGACATGAACATTGTATCGATACATTTTCCTTCGTTCACCCCTCCTCCCCAGTACCGTGCAGTGAGTCCACTCTATCCTCTCCACGTTGTTTTTTATGTAGCGCAAAAAGGCGCTGCAATGTCGGGGAAAACGCTGATTTTAGAAATGCAAATTTGAACATCAACATACTGCATGTATGTGAGGATGAAGTCATTTCATACAGGAGACGAGCGAGGATCTACCAATGCGCATTCACCCCGCGAAGGTTCGTGTGAGACAATATAAAACATATTTTAATATTATATATTTTCTAAATTTCCATTGAAGTTTAACACTAGGCCTACAGAAAAAACAGGGAATGCTGCAGCACCTTCAGCACCTCTGCCTGAGCTAGACGATTACAAAACAACTAGGGGATGCTATTCTAGCACAGAGACTACACATCGTGACACCGCCCTCAGACAACACATGTCCAGCAACACCATCACATTTATGATTGATTATGACACATAATTACCTTGTGCCTGTACAATGTACAGTTAACGAGGTGTTTTATTGCATGTTGGGTACCTGCTTGTGGACGTCCACTGAGCACCGCATAACCTGGGTGAGGTCCCCCGAAGCTTTCCACAAAGTCATAGATAAAGCTAATAGTACTCTGGCCTGGAAACACAAGCACAGACTTACAGTAAATACAGATACAAAAGTTTAAAAACATAATTAAGCTTGACCAAAAGCTGTGTAAAAAAGCAGTGGAAATATAAATGAAATGCATTACTGATTATAAAACAGTTAACACAATAGGGGTCAGTTTGCCTTAAAGGAATAGTTTGACATTTTGGGGAATCATTTTATTTACTTTTTTGCCAAAAGTTACATGAGAGGATCAATAGGCTACCACGTTCATGTTTGTTCAGTCAATATGGAGCTATCAATTAGCTTAGCTTAGTTTAGCACAAAGGCTGGAGAGAGGGGGATACAGCTAGCCTAGCTCTGTCTAAAGGTAAGAAAAGCCGCCTCCCAGCAAATCTACAGCTCACTATTTACACGTTATATCTCGTCTGTTCAAAAAAACAAAGTATAAAACCATAATTTTGTGGTTTGTGTTTTTTATGGTCTTACTGGGGGTTACGTGCTGGACTTCCGTAAGTCTCCACTGGTCGCCTTGCCACCTCAGGGTGGCTACTGTTGGACAGAGTCAGACTAGCTATTTCCCTCGTTTCCGGTCTTTATGCTAAGCTAAGCTAAGCTAACCAGCTCCTTGTTGTAGCCTCATATTTACCTAATAGATATGAGAGTGGTAACAATCGTCTCATCGAGCTCTCGGCAAGAAGGCAAATGACCATATCTCTCACAATGTTGAACTATTCCTTAAATCTACAAATTAAGTGTAGGCTATACGCAAGAAGACACAATTTCAGCAGCACATCTGTGCAGAATTGGCACGTGTAATGAACAGAGTATCTGACCTGTGACTTTAAGTGTGTATGGTTGGCCGGATTGGATGTTGATCTGCCAGGTTCCTGTCTGGTTGTCAGACTGGAGACGAATTCTCCACAGGTTGCCCACTGTCTTAATGGTCCCCAGTTTACCGCTGGCCTCATTGTGGTTCTGGCTCACGCCTGGAAATTGTTAACATGCATTCATCAGTCGTAAATATGCATCACAACGATATACTCAGCAGGAAAAAGGGACAACTAATGAGTCTCAAACATCGACGTTGTCTTAAAGGAACAGTGTGTAGCATTTCGGGGGATCTATTACCAGAAATTGAATATAATATTCATAACTATGTTTTCATTAGTGTACAGTCACCTGAAACTAAGAATTGTGTTGTGTTTTCGTTAGCTTAGAATGAACTCCTCATATCTACAGAGGGAGCGGGTCCTCTTCACGGAGTCCACCATGTTGCTCCGCCATGTTTCTACAGTCGCCCAGAACGGACAAACCAAACACTGGCTCTAGAGAGAGGCTTTTCTGCTTTTACATTACCTGAAGGCAGCCATAGTTCTCTGACACGCTTGTGAAACTGTGGTAACGTGAGCCACGAGTACAAAACCGTGGTACCACCAGCCGCCGTTTGACTTCCGTCGCTCCTAAAGTAGTTTTATTATGGTAAGGATGGCCTCTGAGCAAGGCGAAAGTCATTACCATGGTTTTGCACTCTGCGGATCACGTTACCACAGTCTTGGAAAAGAAAGGAGTGAGTGAAGGAGCACTCAGTTGGTTGCAATCTGCAACCACACCGCTAGATGCCGCCAAATACTACACACTGTCCCCTTAAACCAGTGCAAATGCTGCATTGGGAATGGTGTGTTACCCGCAGGGTTGGTCAGTGTGAAAGTCATGGTTTTCCCTGTAATGTAGATAGTGATATTTTTCAGCGATTCATCAAACATGAAGGGGAAGGTCTCCTGCTTCCCAGTGTTCCTTGCTCGCTGAAAAACTGTCACCTGAGGGAGAGGGGAGAACAAGAAGAGCATGAGGGTTTACCGCTTTATTTTTCAAACTGGTCCAACAACTGAAGGCCCGGTACATCAGATAGTTCAGAACGTACTATTAGAACTGCACAGTTTTACCAGAGCTGAAGTGGAGGTGTCGAGGATGACGTCTGTGGCCTCATGCAACTGTTTCTTAGTCACCTGGATGACCTGGCCTCCAGAGGCCAAAGCCAGGTCCTCATAGTCTTCAAAGGAGCCAGATCTGAGGGAACGACGGCGCCTACCACTGGCCCCGGTCTGAAAGTATGACACCTGTGGAGATCATTTAACTTTAAAGTTAAATCCACATAATTAAACTAAATGAACACAGGGCATCATTGGGAGTCGGCCAGTATTTACCGTTGACTTGGAGCTCCTGATGAGAGCAAGAATAGTGTCCTTGAGGTCAATGTCTTTGGCTACAGCATCAGTGAAAACAAAGATTTGGGAGTAGGCATGGGCGCTGGTGAGAGCCAACTGGAGAAATAAAACAATGAACCGGGTCACTTCATTCTGTGTCACCACAGTCTTTAAGTGGTCCATAAAATATCAACAACCATCCTAGTTAGACAGGGTCATAGTTTTATTACCTGAATTCCTGACAGGCACATCTCAGGGATATCACCGCCTCCGTTCACTGTGAGCTTAGAGATTTGTCTTTTCATTTTATCGGGGTCTGTTGTCCTGAACGGAGGTCCAAAATCTACATATAAAGCACAGAAAACAGGGTCAAGTGCCAGATTAAGACTACCCTTCACATTCACTTTTCATCCTACAGGATCATTGTAAGTTTAGACAGATTTACAGTATGCACCACCAGCCCTTTCTCCTAAAAATGACGTTCCCATACAACTAAATTGCATTCTCAATTACGTTTGGAAGGAAACATATAGGCCTATGGCTCGTTCGAGATGAACTGCACCTCGCCTGGAAAGTAGACGAGATCAGGCAGCAGCAGCAGGGGGTGGTGGCAAAAAGCTCTGGTCAGGTCGGAGAGTTTCCAGACATTTCCAGCAGCCTACAAAGAATTCACAGGAAGTCACAGAGATAGTGACATTGATTTTGATCCGGCGACAGCCAGGCATTTCCCATCATGCCCTGGGTCTTGCAGTCGATGGAGAGCCGCTGCGGCGCCTGGCTCTAAAAACTGCGGCCGCCTCGCTCTCGTGAGGTTATCGTTGCCCACGTGGGCATGACGTCAGCGCAAGTTGGGATCAAGTCGGACACAAATCTAACCGGCATGCATTGTGCGCCGATCGCCGGTGATCGATTCTGCGCAGGCTCATCTGAAACGAGCCTATTGCGGATTACGTTCGTCTTTTATGTATCACAAATACCTTTGTGATGGTACGTGTCCACAGGGGCGTTTTTTATCGTGAGGGATCGCCTCGCTTCCCAGCATTGGATGCTTGATGGACTGCCACTAGACACAAACCACTAGGCACCTGATTGGATGAATGTTTTCCCGCGTGGGCTGCTGCTCCCAGCTTTCAAACCGGAACCAACATGGCGGATCGTTTGGAAACCTCTTATATCACAAAATTAAAAGTATCTCACCGAAATGTGTTTCTGAAAACATTTCATGTGAGAAATAAGCCATGGAGCTGCTGAATCTGTCTTTATGTTGGATCGACAACATTTAGTTTAACGGTTTCTTGGGAGTTTCCAGAGGCGGCGAATCGCGTCGAATGCCCATGATTTGACGCTTGATGGGCTGCCACTAGACACAAAGCACTAGGCACCTGATTGGACGAACGCTTTCCCTCGTGGGCTGCTGCTCCCAGCTTTCAAACCGGAACAAACATGGCGGCTCAACTTAATGCAAATGAGGAGCAGCTAAAGTGACGCCCAGTCTCTCGAATCGCGCCGCCACGCTTCCAGAATGCATTGCACTGCTGCTTACATAAACAATGAATGGGAAGCGTGGAAATGACGGAGGCTGTGGACATGTACCATCAGCCTGCAGACGGCCGCAGCGAGTGACGTAGTACAACGAACAACACGCAGAGCAAGTGCCGTAGTATATCAAGCAACTGTGAATGAAAATGCGTTGAATAAAATCGTTATAGAATAATAATGGGTATAACAAGTGAGAAAGTCCACCACTGGAAGGTGGGCAGAAGAGGAGGTGGATGGGTCCAACAAACGCCGGACTTTCCCCCAGGAGACCTGTGTTTGAGTCCTGTGTGTATCAGTCATTTCTTGCGTTTTTGTTTTGTTTTAAAGGAATTTTAAGCCAAATCATGTTTTTTAACTAAACCTAACCAAGTAGTTATGTTACATTTTTGTTTTGTTTTGTTCCAATTTACAACGTTACTCACATGTTAAAAACTGCGACCGTAATCCGGGAGAAAATACGTTTACCTCAAAAGGTGTTTTGGTTATGCAATTTAGTTGTATGAGAACGTAATTTGTGGGAGACAGGGTTGGGACCACAGTTTGCTAAATTTACTTTACATAAGATTAAGATCCAACATTACATTTATAACATTTTCTGGCATAATGACACCACTAGGGGCTCATGGTTTCCTAAAGATGATCGGTACGGTAGAAGAGTTCATACCGGGGTCATTGAAGGGCACCAGAATGTACTCGGATGGCTCGTCTTGCGTTCCTTTTTTGCTGTCGATGATGTCGTAAACAACCCCCTTAGCCGTACCAATTTCATTTGCCATACTGCCAGTGGTGTCAATAACAAAGCACAGGGATGAGCGGGCGATCCCCATCATTCTGTGAGAAAGTGAATAGTTAAAGGTCAGGTAAACCAAAGTAAAACTTTCAGAGTCAAGATCAACTGCTTGAGATATTTTTCGTAATCCGAACATCGTACCTCAGAAAGTCAGTGTCCCCGACAGCTAACCGGATGTCCTGCAGCAGCTGGAGGCTGGCGGCCGTGGCTGCAGTCACAGCAGCGTTGTGGAGGGCCACGTTGTCCGAGCGGCGCTCATCTTTGCTGATGCCTCCGCGAGGATCTGCTGTGCTCGTTAGGTCAGCTGCACCTCCGTGGCTACACTTACCTGGCAGGGCATTACGGACAGGTCGATTTTCTGGTAATTTTTTATTTATAGTAAGTGGACTTTTCTGTGTAGGTTGAATTGCCCGGCAGAATTGAATCATGTTTGTCTTGTACTACAGGTAGAACCAACATTTTAAATAACTGCCGTATAAGTGTTGCATCTGTATTTTAATATGTCATTAAAACCCAATAAATACTGAGGCATCTTGAATGTCGGATGAGAGTTATAGAAGTGATGTGTGATAGTTATTGGTTAAGCATGATATTCCTAGTTTGACATTTTAGGAAATACCCTTATTTGCTTTTTTTGTTGAGAGTTAGAGAAGATTGACACCACTCTCAGATCTGCCCATTAAATATGAAGATAAAGCCCACAGCCAGTTAGCTTAGCTTAGCATAAAGAGTGAAAACAGGGGGAAACTGCTAGCATAGCTTGGTCCAAATGTAACTTAACAACACCTATAAAGCTCACTAATTAACAGTTCATATCTCATTTGTTTAAGTCATACGAAAACAAAGATGGCGGCCATCTTACCTGGATCCAGTTGTAAACTTGCTGTAATTGGGACCTATGTTGAAAAAGGCTTATGTTGTCCTTATAATCCTTGTATTTTTCTACCAATACACCAATACTGCTTTTTATTCAAAGTAATGAGTGTAAGACAACTGTGTCTGTATAAAATGAACCAAAAACAATACGATTTGAAGGTGTGCGGACCGCACTGTACACACACACAAAATATGCAACCACTGAACTGGCAACCACTTGCAATGAAACGGGGGAGGGAGATTGCAACATGTAGTGGCTGAATGTTATCAATGTTATCAATAGTACCTTTAACCTGTTTTTAATTATGTTAGTGAGTAAATAAGTGAAATATTCTTCTTCTTTATATCATGGTGTGTTAGGTAACAATGGTCTCATATACAGTATGTTTACATATTTTGACTAGCCGTGGAAGTTCATTTCCTCCATGAGGGCAATTAAAACGTGGTCCACAGGCTCCAGTGGTTACAATATATGAATATGGTTTTGTGATAAATTTTCATGGTGTTTTTATAAAAGTATAACCTAAGATAGATACAGTATATCATGTATTTACACAAAATGCTCATATACTACGGTATTTTTGGTTAAAGTATAAATCAAATGTATCATTTATTCTTTCACACAAGCTAATGTTAATTTTACATAAAATAATGTGTGTCTGATGCATTAGTGAGGGAAAACACACTGCCTCTCTATTTGTGAAGAGTGGAGCATGGCAGGGGGTTTCTAGCAGAAGGACGACCAGGCCAGCAAGGCTTCAGCGAGCCTGCAGCATCAGCTGTAACGTTACATCTAGGCTTGTAGACAAGTGTGAGGGGGGGGCAGTTTGCAAGCGAGTGGCGACACTCGAAAGGGGGCTGTTGCTGTAGGCAAGATGAGGAGGCTCTGAGATTTTACACCTTGAGCTGGTGGCATGAATGGAGGAGGCTCGGGGTAGAAAGTTCAGAATCGTAAATCTGTCAGAGGTGGGACCAAAATAAGTCTGAATCGCTGCAAGAAAATAATGAGTTTTGGACATTTTGCCCACCGAGGGTAAAGAACATGAAAGAGAATTGTGAATGAAGCTCATGGTATATAAGGAGGACTGGTTTGTCATGTAAGTCAGTCCTCCGTTCGAACTGACGACTAGTGTTTGTTTTTGGTGACAGAAATAAACACTCTTGCATCAAGATCTGTTGACTTCTCTCGACCAATTTTTTTAACCTGATTTTTGAGAACTCCAATACTTTAATTATTATAACGATAAAGTGCTAATGGAGAACGCCCTATCTTTTGCCGGCCCCAGGTCAGCGCAATTTTTCTTCAACAATGGTTTGGACTGATACCTTTGGGCTTGGCAGCAGAGAAGATTCCCATGTATCCTGATGTGAGTTTCTTCTTCTTCAAGATGTTTGGGAGGATGGAATTGGGGCATGTTCCACTGGCACAGTCACTGCAGGTGGCAGTGTTGATATCTACACAAGCACACGAGATGCACAGTGAGTAATGCTTAGGCTAACTTCTGCTCTGTGGTATGTGTTAGAACAGTCATAGGAGTGCTATGTCAGAGCCGTATGGTTATCTGAAAACTATGCAAACCCATCAGCCTATCAGGATCAAGTACTCCCTGTGGCCATGGCATAAACAAAACAACACACTGTGCTCTTTGGTCTATAGATATGCTCCCCAGATGGAGTTTTACCTACAATTATATGGATATAATATATGCATAGTCCTCCTACGTGTGGGACACACACACCTGCCAGATTATCCAGAGGAAGGTCCGGGCGTATAAGGTTGATGTATGGCTCTGTGTGTCCCAGCTCAACCCAGTTACTGTGGCTGTAGAAGTCCTGGCAGTGAATGGAAACACACACATTAACACGTTTATACCTACATGTACACATAGAGTTATGATTTAATATTGAATATTCATACATTCCCTAGCAGGGGGCGGACTGGCACTGAAATTCAGCCTGGGACTTTGAGATGGGGAGGCCCTTTGTGCGAGCGCCTTAACGCAACTTGCGATTTTTACCATGGCATACTAGCTTACCGCAAAGGAGGCTAAATAACGCTCCAACCTTACGTTAAATTTGTTGAGATAAAACTGGCATGGCCATTTTCAAAGGGGTCCCTTGACCTCTGACCTTAAGATATGTGAATGAAAATGGGTTTTATGGGTACCCACGAGTCTCCCCTTTACAGACATGCCCACTTTATGATAATCACATGCAGTTTTGGGGCAAGTCATAGTCAAGTCAGCACACTGACACACTGACAGCTGTTGTTGCCTGTTGGGCTGCAGTTTGCCATGTTATGATTTGAGCATATTTGTTACGCTAAATGCAGTACCTGTGAGTTTGTAATTGATTTCCAATAATAATAAATACAAACATTTGCATAAAGCAAGCATATTTGTCCACTGCCATGTTGATAAGAGTATTAAATACTTGACAAATCTCCCTTTAAGGTATATTTTGAACATTAATCAATTGATTAATTAATTTGCGATTAATCGCGATTAACTATGGACAATCATGCGATTAATCGCGATTACATATTTTAATGAATTGACAGCCCTTACATAGTGTTTCCCTCCTGTTAAAATGATAGACCGGTAGATCGAGAGCTTTGCCTTCCGGCTCAGCTCTCTTTTTGTCACAACGGTGCAGTACAGAATGCAATACCGCCCCCGCTGCTCCGATTCTCCGGCCAATCTCACGTTCCATAGTCCCCTCACTCGCGAACAAGACCCCGAGGTACTTGAACTCCTTCAGTTGGGGTAAGGACTCATTCCCTACCCGGAGTAGGCAATCCATCGGTTGCCTGCTGAGAACCATGGCCTCAGATTTAAAGGTGCTGATCCTCATCCCAGCCGCTTCACACTCGGCTGCGAACCGATCCAGTGAGTGCTGGAGGTCACAGACCGATGATGCCAACAGGACCACATCATCTGCAAAAAGCAGCGATGAGATCCTCAGCACACCGAACTGCAAACCCTCCTACCCCCGACTACGCCTCGATATCCTTTCTATGAATATCACAAACAGGATTGGTGACAAAGCGCAGCCCTGGCGGAAGCCAACCCCCACCGGAAACGAGTCCGACTTACTGCCGAAAACCCGAACACAGCTCTCGCTTTGGGCGTACAGAGATTAGATGGCCCTAAGAAGTGACCCCCTCACACCATACTCCCGCAGCCCCCCCCCACCCCCTCCCCCACAGTATCTCCCGGGGGACCCGGTCATACATAAGTCCACAGAACACATACAGACTGGATAGGCATACTCCCAGGCCCCCTCCAGGATCCTTGAGAGAGTGAAGAGCTGGTCTGTTGTTCCACGGCCAGAACAGAATCCGCATTGTTCCTCTTCGATCCGAGGTTCGACTATCGGCAGAACCCTCCTTTCCAGCACCTTGGAGTAGACCCTACCAGGGAGGCTGAGTAGTGTGATACCCCTGTAACTGGCACACATATGGAGTCCTCTGAGATAACATATCCCGGAAGGCCTCCTTCTTCAGTTGGATGGCTTCCCTGACCACCGGTGTCCACCACGGTGTTTGAGTGTTGCCGCCCCTTGAGGCACCCAAGACCTTTAGACCACAGCTCACCGGCGCAGCTTCAGCAATGGAAGCTTTGAACATCGCCCACTCGGGTTCAATGCCCGCAACCTCCACAGGGATGCCAGAAATTTTCCGCCGGAAGTGTGAGTTGAAGATCTCTTGGACAGGGGCCTCCTCCAGACGTTCCGAGTTCACCCCCACTACCCGTTTGGGCTTACCGGGTCTGTCCAGAGTCTTTCCCCACCCTCTGACCCAACTCACCACCAGATGGTGATCAGTTGACAGCTCCGCCCCTCTCTTCACCCGAGTGTCCAAAACATGTGGCCTCAGATCAGACGATACGATTACAAAATCGATCATCGACCTTCGGCCTAGGGTGCTCTGGTACCATGTACACTTATGAGCATCTTTATGTTCGAACATGGTGTTCGTTATGGACAGTCCATGACTAGCACAGAAGTCCAATAACAAACGACCACGCAAAGACAGCAGTCAGAGTTCCCCCCCCCATAACCCGAAGGCACCAGAGAGTCCAAGACGAGACAAAATGCTTTTCAAGAGTAGCACGCACCAATCTCGCTACACCCTTCAAAATTGAAAGTTTTAGATTGGCCCACTCTGACAGGCAGTGTTCCGCTCTGTGCTGTCAGTTCCTGCCAAGGCCAGGCTGGCCCATGCTGGTGTTGTACATATAAACTTGTTAAAACTCAATGAATATTTATTTAAAGGGACTGTTTGTAAGAATCAGAAATGCTTGTTAACAGCGACACCTGTGGCCGCTAAGTCAACGAAAGTCAGCGTCGGGCTCGCGCTTGTGCTCGCGCTTGTGCTCGCGCTTGTGCTCGCTCTTGTGCTCGCTCTAAATAGACGTGAACGAGCATCGCTCAAAACAGTGAGGCGACACACGTCAGCTAAAACCACAATATGACTCTATATTTCACCTGCTTGGCAGTAATGTTAGCTGACCAGACGAAGGTCTCTCCATGAATCACTGCTGACCCTAGTGTTGGCTTTTCCTGCCTCAGCCTCCCAACCGCGGTCGGAGGGAGACACCCGCACCCGGTCGGAGACGATAACGTTTCTCGCTGCGGAGCCCCGTCACTTCACAAGACACGGAAAACCTCTGTTGGTCTGGAGGAGCTGCAGCATTTATTTCTGCACAAACGTCCACTAGATATTCTCAGAGCTACGAAGTCTTCTGCAGTGTGTAGTGTGCGCGCATGCACATGAGGTGGAGCGAGCTGAACAAGCAGATGCGGGCTTGCATGGGACACTGATCCGGGTGATTTATACGTGTAAGAAGTTAAAAATAGTCCCTTTAATCTTTTTATATATTTTTTAAATGTAAAGGCTGTCCGGCCCTCACAAGACCAGCGCAACCAGAAAATTCCTGAGCATCCCAATGGCCAGTCCGCCCCTGGACCCTAGAAACTTACCTCATTTCAGTCTCCTATCTCTGTCATTCTACCTCATCTAACCTTATCATTCTTTCATCCAGTATATGCCTGTTTGTTCCTCCATGTCCTCCCCACCTTGCCCTTTAATCTCTTTATACCCAGCTGTTCCTTTCCACTCCTCTCACCTGTAGTGTATGAAGAACTCTACCCAGTGTTTCCCTGGCAGCCTGGAAGTTCTCCATGCGAATGGCAGCCTTAATGGCTCCCATACCCTCCATGATCAGGCTACGTCCCTCCAGAAAGGTCTCTGAGTTGAAGTGGTGTGGAGCACTGAAAGAATTTCACATAACGAAGTGTAAGAACAAATCATGTTTAAAGCTCAGCAACACACACAGTCCCATTATTGTATCGCTTTGTAACAACAATTGTTTTGTTTCAATCTTTCTCCAACCTGTAGACAAAGTCGCGGTCCACCAGTCCGTTCTGGGTGTAGATCTGTTGAAGAGCAGAGTGAAACTTGGCACCAGACACTTCTCCTGTTGCTGTGAGACCTAGACAGGCCTGGGCCAGCTCTTCAGGAGACGAACCCTGTAGTCAGAGGTAGGATAGAGGTTCCAGTTCCAGTATGGAATACAATGTCACAAAGGATACGATGAAGTGTTTAAAACAAGACGAAGGGTCTATTTTTCTGCAGGCACAAAGCCAGCGCTAGAGCAAGGTGATTGAGGAAGATTCTTAAAGGTGCAGTGTGTAGGATTCGGTGGCAGGTAGCGGTGAGGTTGCAAATTGCAACTAACTGAAACTTCTCCCGTGGGCCAAATGTGTAGGAGAACTACGGTGGCCGACGCGGAAGCGCAAGTTGCCCTATCTAGAGCAAGTGTTTGGTTTGTTCGTTCTGGGCTACTGTAGAAACATGGCGGTCGGCTCCGTATGCAGATATAAATGCCTCATTCTAAGGTAGCGAAAAAACCCAACGATTCTTATTTTCAAGTGATTATACACTAAAGAAAAAATACTTATTAATATTATATTTAATTTCTGCCGTGTGTTCCTCTCTTGCTTTTCGTGTATTATGATTTACATCCAGGCTGAATTTAAACACACAAATGTGTTGAAACGGGGGTGAAGTATGTTTCTGCGTGTTGTCGTGTGTGACTTTGTGCTGTGTTGCACATTTTGTTATCTTTCATCCTACCGTGGGTTCGAAGTCAAGACCGGCCTCATCGGCCAACGCCCGGCATGTCTCCGTCACTTTTTGCAATACAGCCGTTCCTGTAATGCTGACATGAGTGGACGTCCCAACCCCCATGGGGACAAAGGCCACTGTGGGCCCTGATAGGACCAAAATCAGCAGGACAATGCCCAGCACAGGTGTCATGATCAATCTACAGGGAGAGAGAAAATGATTAGAGAGAGAAGATTTGGACCAACCATATCATTTAGCTTGTCACGAAGGAGGCTAAATAAGGCTTCAAACTTGCGTTACATTTTGGTGAGAAAAAACTGATTCGAATGAAAATGGGTTCTATGGGTACCCAAGAGTCATAGCCACTTTATGATAATCACATGCAGTTTTGGGCAACTCATAGTCAAGTCAGCACACTGACACATAGACAGCTGTTGTTGCCTGTTCCCTTTTATGCTAAATGCAGTACCTGTGACTTATATTTCTGTTTTAATTCACTTCTTCATTTATTTGTCTTTGTATTAGTTCCCTTATTTATTTACTCTTCTGCTTATCAGCCCCTTTTATTTATTTATTTCTTGTTAATTATACATATATAAATATATATACATATATATGGTGAATTTTGACAGGGTTATTGCACAAAAAGAGCAGAGGAGAAATCTGAGAGCAGACGTTTCACGAGCACACAGCAATAACCCTGTCAAAATTCAACAACCAATAGAATGTCAGACACATAATTCACGAGTGGGATATTTACTGACACATTTTATATCATAGAACAAAACATTAAATTATCTTGAGCTTGTGTTAACCACAGACCTTATTTCAGGCATCTTACTAAAAACCCATTATAAAAACACAGTGACTTCCAGACGAGGGAACTCAAAGTTATAAAGTACCAACTCATTTCTGGGTTTCTCATTTCTGGTAACTACACATTCCTGTAGCACTCTATTGAAAGTGAAAGGTGTTTTGAATCGTGTTCACCACCAGATGGTGACAGAGACGTTTGTAACCACTGAGCAAAACACAGTTTTGTCCTCTTCGCTTTTTACTCTCGTAGATACTGCGAGCTTCCAAATAAGTGTGAATGTTGTTGTTCAAGTTGAAAGTAGATTAGGACTGTTGCGTTAACTGCACAGATGTCATTATGAAGATGTGTCCGTGCATAGATTTATACATTGTGTATCAACGCAATGCATCATCATGGCCCATTATATGAAGTGTCAGGGGAACAAGTTCACACAAGCCTTGACATGGTGATCAGTCATGTAGAATAGACAATGACATATCAAAGATATCATATTTTAGTCCGTGTGTCGTTCTTGTATGGGATTTCCTAGGCCTCTCTATTTCCCCCACAACCTACCTGTCTGCATTTAAACCACAGTCAAATTAGCATCCACTCCTCCCTCACTCATCAGGTATCTAGGGTGGAGCAAGGGGAAGTGTGTGTGTGTGTGTGTGTGTGTGTGTGTGTGTGTGTGGCAGGGTTTCAGTGGGTGTCTCCCTAACAGGAGAGCTGTAGAAAGTGACAGAACTGGAGGGATGACTGTGTGTGACAGTAAAACAAAGGAACCGGACAGAACAGGAAATTGTAACCTAACATTTAGACTCTCTGCCTCCTAACGTGCCTTGTCGACCTACTTTTTTCCATGCGTTCCTGATACTCTCACAGTAAGTATGTTTTTTTTCTATTATATTTAATTCACAGTTTCATATCATGTAATTTAAATGGTAAATGGACTTTATTTTGTTATTATTTTATATGGAATTTATATAGCGCTTTTCTAGTCTTCCGACCACTCAAAGTGCTTTAAACATGGGGATATTGTACCCAATCATATGTGGTGCTTATTTATTTTCAAAAGGTGCTTGCAGGGTTGGTGATTTATTTCCCCATATGGCTCTACAATATAAACAGCTCTGTTTAAATGTAGAAAGAATAGATTCTGATACAAGATACAGTCTCTTATCACTTCCTATCACGCTCATCGTGGTACAGCAGTAATCTGTGGCTATATCTCACATTAGGGGTTTACAGACAGGTACAATATCATATCATTATCTGATGTGTATATAGGCCTACGCCTTGTGGCCAGTTTATTACAGGTGAACATGTATACAGTCTAATAAAAGAGCCCTACAATAAATCAGACCTTCATTAAGGTTATACTGTTTTTTTTTGTTTAAATGAGATGTGTTGACTTAACTTTAATGTTATTGTAGAGGCTGTATTTGATGGTGCTGTTGCATTATTGCTTTTTACTTCTAATATTTTGTTCACATCATTTATGCCAATGTGTGTAGAGTAAATATTAGCTAGGTGTGCCTAATAAAATCCAATTAAATGTCAAAAGCAACCAAACAGCAGAGCAGCTCATGAGAAGCGGTTACAGTGTCAAACACAATCCACTGCTACAAATGTGTACGTTGACAGCTCACCAGGCACTTATGTCAACACGCTGAGCCATAACACACACCTCTTTGTTCATGGAAATTTAACTAAAGTTAAACTTAAATCTTAAAACTTAAAACTTTCAATAACAGTCGCCTGATATACTACGTCACTTGCTCTGCGCATCGCTCATCAATGGCCATTTTCGAAGGGGTCCCTTGACCTCTGACCTCAAGTTATGTGAATGAAAATGGTTTCTATGGGTACCCACGAGTCTCCCCTTTACCAACATGCCCACTTTAAGATAATCACATACAGTTTGGGGCAAAAACCATGCAGTTTTTTGCATGCAGTGTAAACCTGTTATTTTTGCCCATTCTAAAATGGTTTATTTGAATATTTCTGCATTCTGGGGTCCATAGACATTCTTGGAATTGCATAAATTGGGTATGACTGGAAAGCTGAGACTCTTGTGCAGCCAATGAGTCCAATTGTATTAATGTGTGATGATGTTAGTCCCCATAGTAGCCATTTCATATAGTGAGACCACTTTTTGAAACTGTACAGCCACAAACTAGAGACCTAGAGCATTCAGAAGATGGACGCTTTACTAGGTAGATTGACAATAAGCGGGTTTCTGAGCAGTTTCCAGAACTGAAGTGCTCAACATCCAATTGCCAAAAATTACACTTCCAAAAAAATCTCCAAATGTAAAAAGTTTTTGATACCAAATCATAGCATGGCTTTTTCTAAGGTCCTCCTCAAGGTCATGGTGCCTTAATGTGGTATTTTGGGGGGATTTTTGATCATTTTTATGAATTCTTGAGTGGTAAAAAATGGTTAAATTTAGCACCAAATCTGTGTAACGTATGTTATCAACCTCAAAATTGCTGCAACAATTTATGAGACATAATAGAGCATGGGGATGGTCATCATATACTTCGATCATAATGTTCTAAGCTCTTATACACTTTCACAATTTATTTTGGTTAATTAATTTATTAATTTATTCATGTCCAAAGACATGCAGGTTAGGTTAATTGTGGACTCTAAATTGCCCGTAGGTGTGAATGTGAGCGTGAATGGTTGTCTGTGTCTATGTGTCAGCCCTGCGATGGACTGGCGACCTGTCCAGCGTGTACCCTGCCTTCGCCCAATGTCGGCTGGGATCGGCTCCAGCCCCCCCGCGACCCCTAACGGGATAAGCGGTTGCAGATGGATGGATGGATGGATGGATGGATGTTTATTTCTGATTTATGACTAGAAGAACTTGACACAGTGCTGAGCTGCATCTCAGATTAATCTTCAGGTTCCCAGCTTTCAGATGATGTACACCACTTCTATGTGACGTCTACTGTTGACGTGCTATCTCGTCAGCAATGTGTAATGGATATATTTTACTCATGTCTGTATTCATGTGCAGACAAGGTGCCGTGTTTACCTCACCTAACCCTAAACCTCACCAGTCAGTACAATGGGATGTGACTAAGTATGGGACCATGGCTCTATGTAAGAATTAAATGGAAACACTTTATTTGAATAATATTGTTCTAAAGTACAGCCGTCAGTGTGTCAGTGTGCTGACTTGACTATGACTTGCCCCAAACTGCATGTGATTATCATAAAGTCAAGGGACCCCTTAGAAAATGGCCATGCAAGTTTTTCATCGCCAAAATTTAGCCTAACTTTGAAGCGTTATTTACCCTCCTTCCCGACAAGCTAGGTTGACACGGATTCCTTATGTTTTCTAGTTTCATATTATGCCAATATCTTCACTGTAGCTTTAAAACTGAGCCTGCTACAACTTCCGAAAGATTGAATAGCAGCCGGGCCTGACAGTGGCCCGTCGGATTTTAATCCTGAGGTTAATTTAAAATCGCAAGTTGCGTTAATGCGTTAAAGAAATTTGTACCGTTAAAACAAATTTGCATTAACGCTAAACACACTCACTAACAGAATCTGACAAGTCAGATAATGTTGTGAACACTGGGAGAGAGGAGTGGTGATTACCTCTATCAATTTATAGTATGTTTCATTCCTTAAAGGTGTGGAGTTGATATTGCAATCTTTGCAAATAAGGTAGTTATTTCAATGAAATAGATTGATAGATACATAAATAAATGGCATGCTGTTGCTGGTATCTCCTTGGGTTCTCAAACATTCCCAGACTGTATTGTTTAACTAAGCAAGTGTAGTTGCTCAACAGCTGGTATGTGGTTAGACGACAGGAACAGGATTGGACACGTTGTTCGTATCAAAGGGACAATGTTTTGTTTTTTTTCTCATTTGGGTTTCTTGAGAATAAGGAATACGAAAGGAAATACTATATTGTGGTGTATTGTGGGAGGCTGGGGTGCACACCTACCAGCTGGTGTGTGCGCAGTTCTCTACAAATTCTCAAGAACAGTCATCATGTAAGTGTGTCATTAGCGTAGGACGTGAATATGATACATGAAATGTCATAGCGCTATGTCTCTCCTGCTCTAGTAATTCAAATCCAAAGATGTAACCCTAGTATGAGATTCTTGTATGAGTCACAGCAGAGTACAGTAGCCTCCTGCTGCCAAGAATAATACTGACACATCAAGAAGATTCATCACCTGTCAGCCATGTTGTTGATTTAATTATCACAATTATCATTTGATAAGCTTCTATTTACTTTCCACGGCAGCAAAGTAGATTTCTAATTGATCAATAAACATTAACAATCGTGACGATTACGGCGCTCATTTCATTTAGTCACTGTATACGAAGAAAGGGGGTGGTGATGTATCAGCTGTCTACAGGCAAAGGCACGTCTATTGTTCTTATCATCACCATCACCATCATCATCACCATCATCATCAGCCCCGTAATCTTTTCCACTGTAGACAGCCATGACCATGCTTGGAACAAACTTCAGCTACTGCAGAAGATAACAAGTGTTCAGCTTTCAAACAAGAACAAGCATGTGTGTACCACTACCTCCTAACTCTGACTCTGATTTAAATCAGTTCTAACTCAGCTTCTTGTCGCTGTCTTTTATCTTTCAGGGCACCGATGTCAAACATCACCTCCAATGACTCGGGGGTACCGCTGATCTGTCCCCTGCTACAGATGATGAGGGAGGACAGCGTGAACAACAACACCGAGGCCAACATGGTAGTGGTTTGCTTCCACGGCCTGGTCTCTTGCCTGGGGATTTTGGAGAACGCCCTCATCCTCTGGGTGGTGGGCTTCCGCCTGAAGCGCCGCACAGTGGCCTCCGTCTGGGTGCTCAACCTGGCCATGTCTGACTTCCTGGCAACTCTGACGCTGCCCCTCTTCACCTTGTACTTTAACTACTCGCATAGCTGGGAGCTCGGCGACGGGCTTTGCAAAGCACAGGCGTCCATCTTCTTCTTGAACATGTTTGTGTCAGCCTTCCTGCTGGCTGCCATTTCGGTGGACCGCTGCCTTCTGGCGGCCAAGCCGGTGTGGAGCCAGAATCATCGCTCAGTGGCAGGAGCGTGGAAGGTGTGTGCGTTGGGTTGGCTGTGGGCAGCAATTAATACATTGCCTTACTTCCTGTTCCGCTCAGTGACTGAGAAAACGGATGGGAAGAAACTGTGCTATCATAATTTTGCCTTGTATTCCTCATCTCATGCCACTCTGGACAGAGATTGCGATGTGAAGCAGGCGGCAACTGCCATCTCCAAGTTGCTGCTGGCATTCCTGTTCCCCCTGGTGGTGATTGCAGGAAGCTACATCCAAATTGTTCTCAGCCTGAGGAAGAGGAGCATGAGGAGGCAGCAGAGTGTTTGCAGGCTCACTAATGCACTGATTGTGAATAAAGATGGGCCATCAGGAATTCCAAATACCCCTACAACCACAAAAAACATCAATATCTTTCTAAAGCCTCTGGCCTCCGGTCCATCTTCATCCCCTTCACGCACTAGATTGTTCTCCACTTACCCTAGTCAAACCGATCCCAGTCAACTGTCCCAGAGCTTCACAAGGATGGTGACATTTGTGATTGCAGCATTTGTACTGTGCTGGGCTCCCTATCACATCTTCTGCATGATCGAAGCGACAGCCTGGCGAAAAACTCTCAAACTGGTGGAGGTGGGGCTGCCCTTCGCCACAACCTTTGCATTCTTGAACCCCGTGTTGAACCCCATTCTGTATGCCTTCAGCATTCCCGACTTCTGTGTGAGAATACGACAGAGTCTGGGAGCAGTGTTTGATGGTCTGGTAGAGGAAAGAGGGGTGTTACTGACGGCGCCAGGGAAAACTTTAAGAGCCAATATTCGGCGGAGGAGCAGTCGGGATGTGAGCCTTGCGACGCCAGGGTCACCAACGGGTTCATCACCTGTAAACCAACCGCCCCTTCCACTGCCTTCGCCCTCTGAAGACCTCAAAGACACTCACACGGAGCATACAAGACAAGAATCAAAAGATGAGGCGGAGCATAGCTGAGACACTGGATTTGCCATGCCAATGCCGTTGGAACTATTTGTATTCTAAAATGTTTCAAACTAAATACTTCAGACCTGTTTGACACATTTCAATTTGAATCTTATTAACATCACTTTGTTTTGCCCTGATATTCCAGGGGCTTTGTAATCAGATATCGCTTTAGCTTGGCTGGCTTCATGGCTTCGTTTGCTAGCACCTGAAGACACATGACGCATTTTTGGCCCTACCGTCGCTGTCGCTCGATATACTGTAACTGTCATCTCGCCTTTACAGCCTTAGCCTTAGCAATGTTAGCTTTGTACTTCTGGCGATTGCATTTACACTGAACAAAACATGTAAGTATCATAAACATGTGTTTGCCATAGAGCTTATTTTCAGCAATAATCTGAAACCCAATGGTAAAAATCCATTGGCTTTTCGTCAAGGGAACCCAGAGGGATGCTAGCTTCCTGGTTGGCCTACAAAAATACGTCATTCCTGGAACACTCTACTGCGGAATCGCCGTGTGAAAGGGGCTCTTGTGAGCATGTTAGCATGCTGATGTTAGAATTCAGCTCCAAGTATTGCTGTACCTAATTACAGCCTCACAGAGCCGAAAGCTGTAGACTTCTTGTTTTGTTACGTATCTAGGATGCTGATACAATATTTGCATTTTGACTACAATATTTTGCACAGCATTGAATGGACTCAATGCCAATTTTTGTATGTATCACTTCATTAAATTACAATGCATTTTGTACGGACAGAAATTATTGGTCTGGTTTGTTAATTCAGTCAATTCAGTCCTTTGTTTTTAGTGAAGTCTACTAACATGTTATCATTTGAGAAATTTCTCATCTTTTCTCTTCTCATAGTAAACTGTAGATATAAACCGAGAAAGGAGTGAAAGAAACTCACTTGCAAAGGGTCACTAAATAAATGTAACGGGATAAGAGGAAGGGATAGGAAAGAAAACAAATACATTTCTGCAGCACCAAATTATGTTTATTATTTGAAATTGTATTTATTTATTTATTTTATTTTAATTATATGTTTATTTTTCGGCCACCAGAGAGCAGTATAGCACTGATTACATAAACAGATGTGACATGATAAAGTAGGATTATGCTTTTCAGGTCGTGTAATCCAGGTGCACTTTAAATCGGAACTGTTGAACGTTTGGCCACCTTTCTGAGTGATTGGATTTGATCATATCTGATATCCATTTTGATTGACTGTGTCATCACCGCCGCCGCAATCGTCTGGTTCCATCACACTCAATCGGACGCACCCACGCACACACAGGCTGAGGTGTAATGTAGGCCACAGCAGCATGGGATTACCATGGAGGTAGTTGTAATTTGGAGAGAATATTAGAGAGTGAAGATCCAGAATATAAAGACAGAGCAGGATTAAACCTAACGGACCAGACTGACATACAAATCTCTTCTCTCCTCTCAGACATTCAGTTCAGATTATATTTCTCTCTCTCTCTCTCTCTCTCTCTCTCTCTCTCTCTCTCTCTCTCTCTCTCTCTCTCTCTCTCTCTCTCTCTCTCTCTCTCTCTCTCTCTCTCCACCCTCGTTTGGGACTGTCTCTCGTTTTCTGCCCCTCTGTTTCATATATTTCATATGGCTGTGTAGCAATGCCTTTTTCTCTTTGAAGTGAAAATCACTTACAGTAAACTCAAAGTGACAAAGAAACAGGAATGAAAAAAGAGGAAGGAGGGAAGAATTGAGGACTGAAATACATGCATCCTGTGTACATTTGACAAAATAATTTTATAGTCAGCAATATAAAATATGAGGATTGCAGAACAAGAATATGTTGAATATTACGCAAATTGAGGGGTTTGTTTAAAGGTGCCATATTGTAAAAAGTGAGATTTTCATATCTTTTATATAATAAAGCAGGTTTCAGTGTTATATAAATACTGTGAAAGTATCGATGCGCTTAATATACGGAGAAACACACACAGCCCTTATTCAGAAATTGTGTGTTTGAAACAAGCCGTTAGGATTTCTGTCCATTTGTGATTGTACAAAAGTGATTATGTTGGTTTTCTTTATGCTGGAGGGGAGGGTGGTCTGAATCATTTTGGGAGAGCAGAGGAGGGCCTTTTGTTTTCTCACGTCATATTTCTACCCCATTCCAGCCTGCAAGATTTATTGCAAAAAAAGGAACAAGCAGTTATAAATGATCATCATAATCAACTGGTAGGGCCAATATGTCAGTTTTGACAAACACAGAATACACTGCATCTACCTACAGCCACCTCTTTCTTAAAATAAGGACAAAAAGTTAAATGTCTCATTCAGCATAAGTTCAGCATGACACAATTGTCCAGTTTACTCATTCGGTAGCAGTAAACACCACAAATTTAGCAGCTCTTTTTTAAAAATAAGAATAATTACAGCCGAAAGCGGCAGCTCCCGGGTTCAAGCTTTTTTCGCTCAAAGCACCCCCTACTGGTCGATTTGAATGAAACTCTTAGTAACCGACTTTATGCTAACAAACAGAACACATTACAACATTAGTGTAAACTCAAGGCACCAAGTGTAACACTTTACTCACGTGTTGCTGAACACACACATGCCTGAATGGCTGATAGAGGACAACTCTGTATGATGAACAGCCTCCGTGTTTTCATCTCTCCTCTTCACCACAAACTAGAAACGAAACTCAGCATCCGCTGATGTTGCGTTCATGGGTCCCTGTGAGAATCGGTCATCTCACATAACTATTGATAACATGGCACTTATCTGCCAAAATTAACTAATTGGGCCAGTCTGACTTGTAGAGCCCCCTAGTGGTCGATTTGAATGAAGCTTTCAGGATATTTTTCAGGTACTCTTGTGAACATATCCTGTAAGTTTGGAGATGATGGACCAAATGCTTGTGACGTTAGGTCTATTGATGTGCTGAGCCCCGCCCTCTTAAGGTTCATTGGTCAATATCTTGAAAACGCAATGAGATGTCAACAAGCTTTATGCAACTTTTGATTAGCCTGGTCCAATAACGATCCACAGAAAATTTGGTAGCAATCGTCAATACGGTAAATTGAGCTCACTGCCCCTTTAATTTGTCCCTTTAATTTAGTTTAGAGATAGTTTAGTACTGACAATCCACCAGAGCTGCATCTCATTTCACCATTTTTCGCCTCCTCGTCTCCTCGATCCTCCGGCTGTGACCCGGAAATCAATCTCAGTGCTCCATCTTGAAGGACGTCCCAATTCATAAAATGCGCATCGAGGAGCGAGGAGCGAGGATCGAGGATCGAGGATCGAGGATCGAGGAGGCTTGCTGGAGGAGCCATGAGCGAGGATACACCAGTGTATCCTCGCTCATGGCTCCTCCAAGGAAGTTTTTTACCGACCGACACGCCCCCTTATTGGATATCAGTTATTGATTGGACGCTGCTGCTGATCGGTTTGATCTGATACATCAACATCACTAGAGTTTCATACCGGAGTGAAGACAGATCACAGATTAAAAGATTTATATTTTAGTTGTCTTCTGATTCACCATGTAGTTATAACCTGTGTTAACTGTAGGTGTGAACAACAAACGGATCATGTTGATGGTGAAGTGTTCCAGCAGCAGAA
This sequence comes from Sebastes fasciatus, assembly GCF_043250625.1. Lineage (NCBI taxonomy): Eukaryota > Metazoa > Chordata > Actinopteri > Perciformes > Sebastidae > Sebastes > Sebastes fasciatus. Next base: position 8,129,071 of record NC_133797.1, on the reverse strand, counting down.
GTACCTTCAGTATCTCTGTTTCACACACCGTCACTGAAGGAGTCTGACCCTGAAAGGGGTTTATAATAGCTGACAATGAAAAGACTTAAAATATCTTTCTTCATTTATTAGAAAGAGTTTTTCTTTTGATGATCTGTTTTTTCCCCCATTAACTTTTATTAATGATCCAGTTAAAGTCAGAGACAGAAGGAGGGTTTGTCTTTTACACCTTTTACGTCATTTATCCTCATTTCCATTCAGTAACATGAGGCTGATAATTCCTGAGCGTCGGGTTTGATATGAGTTACATCATTTCACTTTTCCCTGAAACATTCAGCCTAATACATAATTTATACTGTCAGAATATCAATAACTACAGACGCTTATAATGAATAAATAATATAAAGGCATTGTGCCAGTAGAGATGGTTGCTGGTCCTCTAAGCAGGACTCAGTCCACAGTATAAACACAGACTGCAGCTGTTATTCATGTGCAGGTGTTTGTTAAACAGGTAACAGGCTACAGAGAGAAATACTGCTACTCGATCCAGATGTGATCAGCTGCTGCTGTCATCAGAAACGGACGTCGCTTCACGTAACGCTTCAGAGGAAAGGACGTCTCATGTCTCTAAAAACATATTTCCTCGTTTCCTCTCTCCTCGAGTCTTTTCCTCGCCTCCTCCGCTCGCATCTCCCGTGGGCGGGACTAAGACGCGAGGAGAGGAGTCGAGGAAAGGAGTCAAGCCGTATAAAAGAACAAATGGGAAAGGCCCCAAGTTGGACGTGTCAATTAGGTTATGTTTACGTGAACGTGTGGTACACTTAAGGGTCCCGGTTTGAGGGTCTGTAAATATGGTCACCCTTACACAGCCATTCTCAACCAGTGTGATGGCCCACTAGATGGCGCTCTGCGGCACACCGGTGTGCCGCAGAGGCCATCTAGTGGGCCGCGGAGGCAGTGGTACTAGATTATTTTTTTAGTATTATTTAGCAAAGTGAACAGGTAAAACCTAAAGGAGGTAAGATGCCAGCTGCCGTAAAACCAAAGCCTATTGAAGGAGGCCGAGACACGGGCGGACACGGGTCTTGTATTGGGTATAACACATGCGCAGTGTAACTGGAGCTGCGGTCGTGCGTTGCGATCGTCTCAATTTCGGCGAGTGCAGAGCAGATATTACTGCGCATGTGCGGTACCCCGGAGGCGCGTTGATTAATTGTGACCCAACCTCCTTCAATAGGCCTTGTGTAAAAACACCAAACATCATCAGGTAGAGACAAACGTGTTTGCCACTGTTAGCTAGCTAACGTTCTCGGATGCAGTGAGACAAAATGGATCGGTTTTTAAAGTGAAAAAGTGATGTGGGAGACGACCCTGCGCCAGTAAAAGCTCCGAAGCGTGTGGTGAGGAAATATGAAGCTTCAGCTCACACAAGTAGACCTTGCTTCATTCTGGATACTGGCTGCCAGTCAATATCCCTCTCTGTCAAAACGGGCAATCAAATTTCTGTTGCCTTTCACCACCACCTATTTATGTGAGTCAGGGTTTTCCATTGTGACTGTCACAAAATCAAAGGCAAGGAACAAACTGAAAGCAACTTTGAATGCTACTCTGCGTGTCAGCCTCTCACCCATCCCACCACGACTTGATCTCATTATTTCCCAGAGGCAAGCCCAAGTGTCTCACTGAGGGTAAGCAGAATATGTATTTTGGTCATTACAGCTGACAGTGGCATAACACATATCTACAGCCCAGTTTATTATTTGTTGTATAAACATGTTAGGTTTTTTACTCATTTATTTGGGAAGGTGGTCCTCGGAAATGTTTTGACAATCAGTTGCAAAAGGTTGAGAACCCCTGCCCTAACATAACCTAACATAACCTAAAGGTAAACTGCTAATTAGCTGGTCACGTGAATTATAACACAACATGAGCATTAGCCTGAGACATCGTCATTGTAGACACTTCAATACTAATCACAACAGAGAGACATTCAGAGCAGCCTTCACATCTGAGAGTCTACTCTTAGTAAACGACTTTATGCTAACAAACAGAACACATTACAACATCAGTATAAACTCAAGGCACCAAGTGTAACACTTTACTCACGTGTTGCTGAACACACACATGCCTGGATGGCTGATAGAGGACAACTCTGTATGATGAACAGCCCTAATAACCTCCGTGTGTTTTCATCACTCCTCTTCACCACTAACAAGAAACGAAACTCAGCATCCGCTGATGTTGCATTCATGGGTCCCTGTGAGAATCGGTCATCTCACATAACTACTGATAACATGGCACTTATCTGCCAAAATGAACTAATTGGGCCAGTCTGACTTGTAGAGCCCCCTAGTGGTCGATTGAATGAAACTTTCAGGATATGTTTCAGGTACTCTTGTAAAAATATCCTGCAAGTTTGGAAATGATGGGCCAAAGGCTTGTGAAGTTAGGTCTATTGATGTGCTGAACCCCGCCCTCTTTAAGTTCATTGGTCAATATCTTGAAAAAGAAACGAGTTGTCAACAAGTTTTATGCAACTTTTGATTAGCCTGGTCCAATGATGATCCATAGAACATTTTTGAGCAATCAGACCAACGGTTTAGGAGGAGATGTAAAAAATTTGACGGAAAATCTAGTTGGTGGACTTTTGTGTTCCAAGAGACTTTTTTGTAGATCACATTCAGCAGCACATGTCCGTCATATTTCAAATCGATGGGACTTATGGTGTGAGGGGGCTTGCCTTGAAAAATGTTTTAGCGCCACCATGTGGCCAATTGGGATCATATTTTATGTGAAGCATTACGACATTATGTACAGTTATGGTACCAAGTTTCATGCCTCTAGCTCGTTCCAGCTCACAGCAAATTGGGCAAAGGCAAAGTTTAGCATATAATGCTAAATAGGCCACGCCCACATGTACCAATCAATATGACACTACAGATTTTGTCCCCAGAGAATGAGTACCCAATTTGATAAAATTCTGTCCACCGGATCTTGAGGTACAACTTACTGATATTTGTGGTGCCCCCTATGGGTCAAGCGACCACTGCTTTGGTACGCCTTTTCCCAAACACGTACTGAAGATATATACCAAGATTTATGATGATTGGATTAATTGTCAATGAATTATGGCCAATTTCCTGCTTAGCCCCTCCCATTGAAAAGTTTGTTGGTCAACATCTTCAAAACGCAATGAGATATCAACTAGCTTTATGCAACTTTAGATGAGCTTAGTCCAATAATGATCTACAGAAGATTTGGTAGAAATCGGACCTACGGTTTAGGAGGAGATCGATGTCAAAAATGTGTTTTTCAAAAAATCCAATATGGCGGAAAATCTAGATAGGCGGACTTTAGTGGTCCAAGCAACTTTTTTGTAGATCACGTGGAGCTGGACATGTGTGTCAAGTTTCAAGTCAATCGGACTAACGGTGTGAGGAGTGTGGCCTTTCCAAAATCGCGTGTTTGGGCGTTAATTACAGCGCCACCATGTGGTCGATTTGGCTCATATTCCTTGAGAAGCATTTGCACATCATTTCCAGTTATAGTGTCAAGTTTCATGTTTCTAGCTCATTCCAGCTCACGGCAATTTGAGCCGCGGCATAAGACAACAAATAAAAAGAACAAACTGGCACAAACATAGAAGGGTTCTGCCCCTTCGGGGCTTGAACCCTAATAAGAAAATTATTGTTCCTTTAAATGTGCAATATACAACATAATGACTGGCGCTGTGTCTAATCTGTCTAAACAAAAAGTTTGTTGATCCGGTGGGGAGTCGCGGTAGTCCCCTGGAGCTGTTTTTTTTTTTTTTAATAAGTTTTGACTCTAAATTTAGATTGTATGGACCCAGTAGTAAAGGTGAAATGCTGACCCTTATTACACATTGCACCTTTAAGATGATATGATTTAAATTTGGGAACATAGTCGTAAATTATTTTTGCTTTGCCTCTTTAAGTTACTAATGAGGAAATGAGTTAAACCACTTCAATTCTTTTCTATGAATTCAAGGGGAGGATGTAATGAAAATATTAATAACTCTGGGAAAGTACTTGTTTTTTACTTGTTGCAGTCTTTTCTATGTCAAGGGGAGGATCTAATGAAAATATTAATAACTCTGGGAAAGTACTTGTTTTTTACTTGTTGCAGTCTTTTCTATGTCAAGGGAAGGATGTAATGAAAATATTAATAACTCTGGGGAGGTACTTGTTTTTTTAAAAAGCAGAATATAAGGTTCAACTTCCTTCCCGCACCAATAATGTTTGTACAGTCCCTAAATGTTGGTATAACGAGTGGATGGAGGGGGCTAGGATAAGGCCAACAAACTAAATCAGCTGAAGAGTCTTCATATTTCTTGTTGTAATTCATAGAATCTCTTTGAGATGCAGTAAATATAACTTAAATGAACTGAAACTCAACTACATAAAAAACAGAATCACATAGATAAGGATAAAGATAATCAAACAGCGCAAGAACAGTGAGAACATTGACAATGTAAGATGCTGAAAATGACAGATCTACAGAGGTTATATAAAGCGCTGTGAAAAACAGTTAGTACTGTTGATGAGATATGAGGAAATAATGAAAGAGAAAGTAGGTGGAGGGAGGGGTGGTAAGTATTACTTTAAAGGGGTTTAATGCACTGCTACAGCACTTATAGCTGACAGATGCCGACTGGAGAATTAAAGCGTGTCGCACGTCAGTGATTTTCTTTTAAACATCATGCGCTGAAGTATACACTCATGCATACGCACATACAAACAAGTTAAATTGGCATTAAAGTAAATAAATATAAAAATATATGTAAATAGAAGCTCATGATCTATATTTGTTCCCTAATATATTTAGGCTACTTGGTTTATATCTGTTACTTATAGTTTAATGTGAATGTGAATCTTTAACAAACAGATTGTACACTATTTCTGTAGAAAGTTATTTGGAATTAACGTGGCACCACTGACATTTTATGAATAATGAGTTTCATTCATCATTTTTGACTATGTTGAATGGAGGTAAACACATGTCAGCGGTAAATAACCCTCAATAAACACCCAAGATCACTTAAGTAATAAATCAACTCCTAGTTGTAAATGTTAGTAATATACTTATCCCTGGGCTCCAAGGCAGGACCAGGATTTGTAAGCTGCAAGGGTGTTCCTGCCTGCAGATTATAAAGGTGCAGCGGCAAGTTGTTTGCTGCTGCGACTTGTTAACAGCGTTTCAAAGGAAGTGTGAGTGAGGTTAGTTTGTGAATGTCCTATTTCTATTAACACTGAACCCTGGGTCATACAGAATTCTAGGTATTTTCTGAAACTGGTACTTTCCTTGGGGTTTAGTATTACTGGTTCAATGTCACACAAATTGCAACACATATGTGACTGTAAATTGTTGTTGAGGGTATTGGCCAACAACTGTTGTACAACTTTTGTATTTCCACATTTTGATTCCTGAGTTTCCAAGTAATGGATCATGTACAGCGAGTGGGTCATTGTAGTGAAATAAACCCTGACAGGGGTCTTGCATCACCCTGAAGGGGTCTTTATTTCACAACAATGATCCGCTAGCTGTACATTATAACACGGCTACTTACTTAAAGGCAGGGTTGACGATGTTCTCCAGTGTACACTATTTGTTATATTGGTTGAAATGGTCTTTACACCCCGACAGCGATCCATTACTTATGAGCTCTGAAAAAGGACCGGAAAAGAGCCGTCATCTGAAGCTGCTGTAATCCTGTAAAAACGTCTCCCAATCACTGCCTCGCGGTCCGCTTGGAAAGAACCAATCAGATGCCTCCCTGCCTCCCTGCTCATACTCTACCCTGGTTGTGCACCAGCCTGAAGTCAAAGTGCGTCGCCGCCGCAAGTTTACTGGAGAACGGAAGAGAAAACTCAGCCCTGCAGTAACACTGCCGCGGTTACTTGTCATGAGGTAGCGTTGCTGAGTTGAGGTCCTCTCTCCGCTCTGTGTCTGTGAAGTAGTTATGATGCGGCGGTGCTCGTACGTGTGTGTGTGTGTGGGGGGGCCGGGGGGTGGGGGCGTTGCCTTGGAAGGAGCCCCGAGGGGAGCGGGTGGGTTTAGACGGAGCTCCTGAGGCGAAGCTACTTTCAAATTATGCTAGCTTTACAACATCGTCGACCCTATCTTTAAGAATTAATTTGACACAAAAATGGTCCACCAGAGACCGACATCAGAACTGCGCCCATAGCAACGGTCTGTTATACATAGCAACGGTCTGCTATAAAGAAATAACAGACCGTAGAAAGCTGTAAGTAAGTAAGTAAAGCTTTATTTATATAGCACCTTTTAAAACACACCGTTAAAAAGTGCTTCACACACAAATGAAACATCAAACAATGAAAAAAAAACAAGGAAAAATTACAAGTGGTTAGTATTGAAAAACAGACATTTAATAGTCACTATAATAGTAATAGCCACTGTGGCCACAAATGTCGATTACAATATAATGGTAACGTAAAAGTAGAGACTGTGTCATAATGACAATGAACTGACTCAGTAATGGCCCTTACACTACTACAGTATATCTAAAGTTCGCCCTGTTAGCTTACGTTAGCCACCGTATGATATGCTACTGGTCACACCGGAAAAAGTAAAGTTGTCGTGGCAAAACCCAAGCATGTATAAAGCTACAGTGTATAGAATTTGGCAGCATCTAATGGTGTGGTTGCAGATTGCAACCAACTGAGTACCCTCCGCTCACTCCTCCTCTTCCAAGACTGCGGTAATGTGAGCCGCCGAGTGCAAAACTTTGGCTATGGCGTTGGCAGGTAACAAACGTTCTAATTTTACAGCTAAACAGTACACTACAAGATGTTTCTGAAAACATTTGAGGCGAGAAATAGGCAATACAGTAACAGAATATTGATTCATATTTGATCAGCGCTAGCTAGTTTGACCGTTTGTTCGGAGTTCGCGACTGATTGACAGCTGCTCAGAGACAGCAAGGCTCCAGCTCGGCTCTGATTGGTTGTTTTCCTCAGATCTGTTAAATCTTGCAGATGCCATTGCAGATGCCACCGGAGGACACAGAGGCTTATGATTTTTTTCAGATTACCGATCTCATGCACTTCTGTCAGGATATATTGATATATTATAAAAATAACTTTTTTTAATCATATTTGCTCCAATTCTACCCACTGCTGCTTTAAGTCCACCTTATATAATGATGGGATCTACGGTGGATCATTTGCCATTTTACATAATCCTATTACAGCTCCATTCAGTTACACATGGTTTTAAAAAAACAGTTCCTGCCCCACCTATTTTACGAAGAGTAGATGTTAGGAATGCTAATTTAGAATTTTTATGCTAACCGATAGCCGACCCTCATTAAATGATCATCAACCGTTAACCGACCAGATTAGTGCTTTGCATTCAGGGGTGCTGTCCATAGCCGTCCATAGCTGCAATGATAAGCTGATGCATTAACAGGTTAAATCCATCATTTATCACCTGCTGCAGTGTATGCGCAAAACAGAGTCCCCAGTTGACCTGGGAGAGTTACTGTAGCAGCCACGATGCTGTGTGCATTGTCGTGTACACATGCAGCCACTTTCCCAGTAAAAGTCTCCACTGCATCAATTAGTTTAGCTGCGAGGTTGTCAGCTGTGTCTGCCTGTCAGTAACATTATGGCTGTGAATGTAGCAGTGCAGTGTGTGTACAGTTTATTTGTCAGTGAATAAATGCTAAAACTCCTCAAGACCCAAACCAAGTGCCTGTGTCTTGCCAGCCACCTGTTGATTAAAGTGGACGGGGGTTAGCCCTGAAATTAGCAACAACTCAGGCTCAGGCTTACTTAAGGTGGGCTGTTAAGGTGGACCGGCTGTTCTCCTGTAAGTGACAAGCCACTCCTCTGAGTTTTGCTCAGCTTTTTATTTAATTTTCAATATTTCTTTTAACGGTTTAACTGACAGCATTAATCGGACAAAATTCTTATTGTCGGTTAACGGTTAGTTATTAACATCCCTAGTAGATGTAATTTCATACTAAATCAGATCTAGTAGTTCTCCGAATGGCGTCATTGACATCATTGGCCACCATACTGTACATGTTGGAAGTGTGTTGTGTGTGTGCTTGTACAGTACATGCCCTGCACAGGCCCATATGGTGAATGTAATATACAATTGCAAACACCATAAAGTGCAGAGGATTGAGGACAAGCCTACATCAGCATCGGAATGGACGAGATCAGAGAGAGGAAATAAATACGGGATTATTGGAGATGTCACATGAAAATAGTGTCAGGTTAAAAAAAGACAAGATGTGTGCAACACAAAATATTACATTTTTTTAATATTTATTTTTCAATCAATGAAAAAGTTACCCACGTGCAGGGAAATACACGTGAAGTAACATATTCATTAACACCGCAAGTTTAAACACACAGGGAGGGAAACCAAGAGAAGAGGATGACAGATGAAAAAGTGAGTGATGGATGAGGATACAGGACAAGGGATGAAAGAGGGAGAGAGAGCATCAAGAGGAGGAGCAACGACAATAGTGGGAGATATGCCTCAGATTATCAACCGGTGTCAGATGCTCTAGAGACAGATAACGAGGAGGAGTGGACAAGAGCGTGACAGGAGGAGAGACAGAGAGAAAGAGGACGTCTCCGTGCATGCGAGCTGGGCAGCAAAGATGACTGACGCGAAAAGCGTATCATCCGTGGAGGTGCCAGAGGGGAAGTTAATCAAGAAGGTCAGTGGGTATACATGCCAAAATATGACTTTGGCGGTGTCCGAAATCCTGCCACTGGTGCTCTTACAAACTCAACATGACATACTGTGGTGAGCCAGTGTTTGTCTTCCGAGGCCTGGGTGGCATGGACACACATAACTTCAAACTGAATTGCTTCATTTTTAATTATTTTAATGCAATATCATTTTAGAGCAAGACTATGTGTGCAAGAAAGACTGACAATTCCCATCAATTACATTGTTTTTTCCGAGCTAGTACATTAAAAAGGTTATGTTAAATGGTAAATACTATTTGCGTGAATGCAGTTTCATCTGGGAGTCTGTGTGCTGTTAGTCTACCTGGGCTGCTGCAGCTTCTTCTGATACCGTCCTTTCCAGGAATTCTGTGTTGAAGTGTGCAATGAGTTCAATATATTTCAGTTCATTCATTGATCTGTTCATTCATGATCTCTGCTGCATGGATAATCGTCCCTCACTCAGTTCTCTTTCTCTTGCTTTTCTTGTGGGACATTCATGTTCTCTTTGTTTGCCCTCCAGGGTTCCATCAAGAAGAAGATTGAATCATTAAGGCGATGGAGTTCAGCGAGCATAAAGAGGCCTCCAAAGACTAAGACCAAGACCTTGAGTCTATCATCCCCTGTGGGAGAGCCCGAGGATGTCTGGCTGCAAGAGGGAGACAGGAGAAAGCTGCGACCCATCGTAGACTCAGTCTTCGGACAGGTAAGACACTGAACTGAGCATTACTGTACATGTACCCAGGTGTCTTCTCAAAAGACCAGGCCTGTGTCTATTTGGCATTGTTACATGTGTTTGGCTGACACACGTACATTGTGTTGAAAATGTCCTTTTGAATACTGCTGGACGAATATGCATCTAACAGACTCAGCCAGACAAACTGCTCGCCAATAAATGAATGAATGAACAAACTGAACGGTCTCTGAAGAAGAGCGAGGGCGGCTCAGCGCAGTGGAAAAAAATAAGTGCCAATATTCTCTTATTCATTTCGTGGAGTGTTTATTGGTCGGTATCAGCCATCTCTTGCAACTTATTCCTATTTATTCATTGTTTCTTGTTTCATAATCAGCTGTGGTTTTATTGCTATTATTATACTTGGGCTATACATCTGATAATAGGCCTATAATACTCCATAATATTCCCACTGGAACATTATAGGGTTAAGGTGGTGTGTTTAGTGTTAATATTTAAAGTGCTTTTCTTAGTTATTTGTAGCCTGTAGTAGGGTATCATTCAGCTTTTAGGAGCAGTGTCCCAGTCAGGATGCTCCTACATATTATACAGCAGGATAAAGAGACTCATCAATTTTACATCATTTTGGACCATTATTATTACCAGTTAAATTGTGATTTTATTATTTACACATATCGCAACCTTCGTCTGAACATTTAATTATTCTGGAAATGTTTGCCCTGAAAGAGCAGATTGATGTTTAGATGATATTTCATTAATTATATTTGTTCACAACCAAAAATAGTTATGATGAAGAGTTCACTAATTATTTTACAAAAAGGACGTGAATATTGTATTGTTAAATTACTGCATCCTCGCTCTTACTCCCCCCCCCCACACACACACACCCTGCCACTCCCTCCCATACCGTGCGTCGGCTTGTCCAGATGCTCCCCACATAGTTTTTATTTTCATACGGCTTATGAGACAAGGGGCCGATACACTGGTGCTGCGCCATTACAAATCGCCTTTATGAATTGCCATTATGAATTGCCATTATGAATCGCCATTATGAATCTCCCAGAGACCCCGATATGGAGAGGGCAGAAAAGAGTAACGGCAGCTAGTGAGAAGTGCCAGTGCTCAATAAAAAGTTACATGCCAAGTACACCAAGGATTACCGGTGAGCACCGGCCCACTTTGAGCACTGGTTTAAATAGCTATGAGCACATTAGAGGAAGTGAGAACCGTTGCTTGGCCTGTGAACAAAGTTTTACAAAGTATCAAACAATTACTTGATTTAAAGGTACCCTGTGGAGTTGTTGACCACCAGTCGAGATATGGAACCATGTTTTGATGAGTAGGTCCCCATTTTGTTTGTATCTCGTGGGCACACACCATAAACGTAATGTATATAAGAAGTGGTCATAACTACCGTGACGTCACCCATTGGTTTGTGGACTGCCGTTTTGAAGCCTCCAGTTTGATTTTGGCCGTCGCCATCTTGGTTTTTGCAACCAGAAGTGACTCTAGAGGATGGATCTAAGCACAACCGAACGCTGAATAAGAAATTTTTAAGTCACCAAAATGCTACAATTAACTCTCATGAACTGGAAACACACTGTGAACCCTAAGAGTCCCACGGGCCCGGGGGTGATCCCGATTGACTTTACTATCTTTCAGAGGCTCTAGCAGGTTCAGATTTAGAGCTAGAATGACGCTACAGATATCATATGAAATTACGAAACCTAAGGAATCAATTGGTACCATGTCATACTAGCTTGTCATGAAGGAGCTAAATAACGCTCCAAAGTTGGGCTAAGATTTAGCGAGGAAAAACTGGCAGGGCCATTTTCAAAGGGGTCCCTTGACATCTGACCTCAAGATATGTGGATGAAAATGGGTTCTATGGGTACCCACAAGTCTCCCCTTTACAGACATGCCCACTTTATGATAATCACATGCCATTTTGCGCAAAAACCATGCAGTTTTTTTCATGCAGTGTAAATGTGTTATTTCCGCCTATTCTTAAATGGTGTATTTGAAAATGTCTGCATACTGGGGTCTCTAAACAGTCTTGAATTACATACATTGAGTATCATTGTAAAGCTGAAACTCTTGTGGATCCAATGAGCTTAATTTTATTCATGTGTGATGATGTTAGTCCCCATAGTAGCCATTTCATTGTAGTGAGACCATTTTTTGAAATTTGACCTCACTGTATAAAATTACCTGTGGTGACCTCTAGGATAATCACTGCCTCATGAAACTTTACAGACACAAACTACAGACGTAGGGCATTCAGAGGATGGAGACTATGTAGATTGACAATAAGGGGGTTTCTGAGCAGTTTACACAATATAAGTGCTCGCCATCCAATCGCCGAAAAATTTAATTTTTGAAGAAATCTCCAAATGTCAAAAGTTTTTTATACAAAATCTCAGCATGGTTTTTTCTATGGTGTTCCTCAAGGTCTTGGTGACTTAATGTGGTATTTTTTAGGGATTATTGATCATTTTCATCAATTCTCGATAGATACATTTTTTTAAATTTAACACCAAATCTTTGAAACAAATGGTTACAAATTGCTGCAACAACTTATGAGACATAATAGAGCATGGGGATGGTCATCATATACTTCGATCAGAATGTTCTAAGCTCGTATACACTTTCACGATTTATTTTAGCTAATTAATTTATTATTTTTTTATTTCTGATTTATGACTAGAAGAACTTGACACAGTACTGAGCTGCATCTCAGATTAATCTTCAGGTTCCCAGCTTTCAGATGATGTACACCACTTCTATGTGACATCTATTGCTGACCAGCTATCTCCCCCTAAAGACCCCCTGTACCCCCATAAAAAAGACCAAAACAGTTCTATTGTGGGTCTCAGAGGGTTTTAAAGTTCTAAGATGAAAACACAGACAACACACAGACCAGACCACGCTGTGGTAGCAGCCTCAATCACAAGGTAGCAGTGATAGAGGAGTCGCCCGCTGCTGGCTTTTAGAAAGAATGCAAGTTTAGGTCCCTTACGCATTGGCTTCACTTTTCAGAACAGGTGGTGGCCACCTGGCGCACATGCAGATGCAAAGCAGGCATGTGACTTAACGCATAGTCATGCTACCAGTTCCAAGCTATTCCACTGATTAGCCCCTTTCAGACTTACAGCTCTTTACGTAAATGGGATGACAAGTTTACACGTTGGTCTCATGTTTGAATAAGTGTGCAAGTCACTTTTACACAAAAATAACGATGGCAGTCTGACTAGGTTGTAGGAGTGTAACAATACATCGATCTAGATTGATACATCAATTCAATGATCCAATATCATCGATACAAAGTGAAAATATCGATACATATCATCATCTTCAAGACACGCCTTTATTTTAAATTTCCCATGCCACATCTGTGTCACAATTTCCGTCCAAGCCCACCTCCTTCCTCCAGAGCCCTGTAATAAACTTGTCACATTATATTTTAGTTGCTTTTTGTGAATTCATGTAAATGAGAACAGTGAGAACAGAAAACAGTTTTTTTCTTTTTTATAATAATGTTTAACTTACTGCTGCTATTTCTCACACACCTGGTACCAAATATCATGCAAGAACGTGGCTCTTTCACGATTTTTCATGTCTAAATAAAGCCGTAAAGAACATTGACATAAGACAACTATGTCTGAATGATAACATGCCATTACTTTAACAGAATGAAGCCAGCATGTTACATGTTCCATGTTTGAAAAGGACCATTGACAGTGACAGTGACGTGCCAAGAAACTGAGCCAGGATAGGACGGGAAGAAAAAGACTATAAACGTAAACAATGCACGTTTCATACTAATTTAAAAAAAGAAGCTTTGCGAATGTTTTATGGGGAAGGAAAAACACTTAACATTTGTTAGAATACACTACAACACTTAAAAACACAAAAGCTTGGGTGCCATGGTAGCTCACCTGGTAGTGGGTGTCCCATTTACCAAGGCTGAGTCCATACTGCAGCGGCTTGAGGTTCAAATCTGACTCGTGGCCTGTTGCTGCATGTCATCCCCTCAATCTCTCCCCCTTTCACAACTATCACTGTCTCTCAATTAAAGCTGAAGTAGGCGAGATTGGAGCAAATATGATTTAAAAAAGTTATTTTTATAAAACGGTCGCTATATCGTGACAGTAGTACATGAAAAGGTAACCTGAAAAAAATCATGTGCCACTGTGTCCTCCGGTGCTCCTAATGGCATCTGCAAGATTTCACATACCGGAGGAAAACAAGCAGTCAGAGCTGATCTGGTCTGCTGTCCAGCTGCTCTCTATGAGAGCCGGCTGTCAATCACTCGCGAACTCCGACCGAACGGTCAAACTAGGCAGCGCTGATCAAATATGAATCAATATAATGTTACGTTAATGCCTATTTCTCTCCTCAAATGTGTTCAGAATCATCTTGTAGTGCACGGTTTAGCTGTAAAATTAGGAAGTTTGCGATGCAGATTGTGAAATCTGGTGAAGGAACGCCAAGTTCTGGTCACATGACCGGAGCACAGCCAATAGGAACGCTCTCTCAATGAAATTACCTGTGACCTTGATTCTTTAAAGCCTGAAAACAGAGCCATGAGGAGGAGCAGAAGTCTAGTTTTCTCTCAGAACACTTGAATTACAATATGCTGAAAGGTTATTATGGAATCTTTGCCAATGATGCAAAAAATATACTGCCTACTGCCACTTTAAAGGAAAACAACCCCCCCCCCCACACACACACACACACACACAAAAAAGCAGCAAAAGTTTACTACCGAAAGTTGTGCAATCGTCGACATGTCCTGCTAACTAGAGTCTTTTAAATTGAGCAATATGTTTACAGAGTCTGGAAGTCACTGAACTCTAACTCCGGTATGTTTTTTCAGAGCAACTGGCCTTCGAAGTGAGCTTTTGTTTTCGGGAGTACGGGCCATCAGCCAATGGGACATTTTTCGAATTATTGTGGTTTTGGAATAATAAGCCTGCAGGACCAATGGGCAGTCACCGAGTAGAAAGCATGACAGGGCCCAGGGTTTAACAAACGATAAATTCGGGACACGTGGGTGTCAAAATGCCCTTTATGAACTTTTGTTTCCAAATTCATCAACTCCACTGAGAGGAAAGGGAGGTCTGCTGTGTTTTTCCTTTTCCTCTGTTTTTCTGTTCATACCTTCTGTAGTTGTCACTGTTCACATGAGTCATCCATACACTCAGCAACAGATGGAGTGAATGATGAGAAACTGAAGGAAAGAGAGAAGAGATTGATTGCGAAATAAAGGGAGATTACAGCTTAAAGGAGTGAGAGCACAAGACAGACGGTTAGACACACATCACTCAGAGTACGCTTGAGGCACCAGATGCATTTCTGCTGCATGCTTCTGAGCATGAATGTGTTTGACAGATGCAGCACATCAAACTGTTGGCTGTGTCAGAATCAGTCAGAGATTTAATCAGTTTTACAGTTAAGACTCACTGAGACCAGCATGCTAATCCATGTTACACCAGTTTAATTACTCTGCTTAATTTCTTACTAGCAAATGCAAAATGTGGCTTATGAGTCAGCTTATTCACAGAAACAAGTTAGTTACTACTGAAGGGGCAAATGAAATATCCCTGTGCGTTATGGTAAATGGTAAATGGACCTGCTTTTATATAGCGCCTTTCTAGTCTTCCGACCACTCAAAGCGCTTTACACTACATGTTGGCATTCACACCCACATTCATACACTGATGGCAGAGACTGCCATGCAAGGTGCCAACCTGCCCATCAGGACCTAAATTAAATACTCATTCACACACCGATGGCACAGCTTTTAGAGAAATTTGGGCTACTTAGGCGTATCTTGCCCAAGCACACTTTGGCATGTGGACTGGAGAAGCCAGGGATCGAACTGCCGACCTTGGACGACCCGCTCTACCTCTGAGCCACAGCCACCCCAATTATAAGCTAGTTTAACATGTTAAGAGTAAGTGATTTTTTTTTTTACAGTTAATTTAGGTTGTATAGGAGTAATGAGTAATGAATGCCAGTTGATGTACGTATAAAGCTAACATGCTGTTACTGTTAACTCAGTATCTTAATATATATTTGCCATGATGTAGCCATTATTCTCCCCTCTTCTGTCAGTCATTCCTCTTCTTTCTCGTCTGTGTGTGCTTGTGTACTCACCTTCTTTTGTCATTTCAGTCATGCACTCCTGTCCACTAGATGTCTTCACTGATGCACGCTGCTTTGCATTTGTTCATTAAGATAGGCTGAAGATATTTATATAGAAATATGTCAAAACAGGTCAACAACATCTCCCCCTTTTCAAAGTCTCCTCCAAATTCTGCCGAGATATGCAACCTTTTTGCCTATTTTTTTCCCAATTTGTGCAGTTGAAGGGAAGCATCCATAAGTCCAGTATATTCTGGTGAATTAATTTATTGAATCAATTGGGAGGGAATTAATACAGTTAAGAAATAATGTACCCCGTTCCCATGTTGTATGTTGTATCTTCTCAGTGTTTGCATTTAGGTGGTCATCTGTCACAGATAAATATACTGTAAAACTCTTTTTCACCAATGAAATAGGTTTGAATGTAAAATAGTAAAATTCAAACATAAACCGCACTGTTTGTTTTAGCCAGCAGCAGGATACTTTGTTAGTAACAGTGCATTAATCGGCATAAGTTGTTAATAGTTGGGTGTTACAGATAAATGCAGTGGTGGGTGAAGAACTTGAAAGCCACACTTGAGTAAAAGTAAAGATACGTGCATTACACTTGAAGAAAAACAAGGTCTTCACAACTTAAAGGATTTAAAGAGCAATAGTAACGAGTAATGAAGATGCTTAGGGGAAATGTATCAGAGTAAAAGCAGACATTTTATTTAGGAAATGTATTGGAGTAAAAGTGAAAGTTGACAAAAGCATAAAAACTCAAGTAAAGTACAGATACTCCCAAAAAATACTTAATGAAGTATTATTAATTTGTTACATTACACCACTGGCTATATTAAAGTGATATGGCTAACACCACCAACACAGCCAACAGTGAATATACAAAACACGAAGTTGAAAGCCTGCCAGGCAAGCAAATAAAGGAGCATTTTCTGATCTAGCAACCCTGAGTTCCCTGTGTTGGCCCCCCCTGCTGTGTCACAGGACTGGCCTCATTCTGATGAATGAGAAGGCAGTGTTTTTTCACGCAGAACTCTGAATGAGGCCTTATGCTCTGGTCCTGAATGAATGCTATTGTTAGTATGTTAGTATGTATAATCAAATACTTGATAAATCTCCCTTTAAGTTACATTTTGAACAGAAAAAAAATGTGTGAATAATTTGCGATTAATCATGATTGACCACGGACAATCATGCAATTAATCGGGATTAAATATTTGAATCGATTGAAAGCCCTATTGATTACATACATTTTCGGTGGTCAAGTCGGTGGTGCAGTGGTAAGCACTGTCACCTCACAGCAAGAGGGTTGCAGGTTCGAACCCTTGGGCTTGGGGCCTTTCTGTGTGGAGTTTGCATGTTCTCGGGTTTTCACAGGTTTTCTGCAGGTTCTCCAGTTTCCTCCCACAGTCCAAAGACATGCAGGTTAGATTCATTGATGACTCTAAATCTGGCGACATGTCCAGGGTGTACCCCGCCTTCGCCCAATGTCAGCTGGGCTCGGCTCCAGAGTCCCCGAATGGGATAAGCGGTTACAGATAATCGATGGATCGATGGGTTTTCTATAATTACATTTTTATTATTATTTGTGATCCAAAAAGAATATTATGCGCTGAGACTTTACATATGAATAAGAATTGACCTCTACATTTTAGATTTTTTTTTTTAAATATACGTTTAGGAAAAAGGTTCATTTAAATTTCCAACAATTAACTCTTTTTATTGTAGTCTTTGTCCGAAAACATATCAAGTTACAGAATTCTTACTGTTGAATGTCAGTATTTGTAGACAACGCATACAAAGCAATGAGAGAAAAAAAAACAAGAGCAGCTGTAGTAGACAGATTTAAAAGCGGGTTAGTTCAACCATTACCACAGGGGCACTCTTAGCAGCAACAGTTGTGTCCTACACTCACGGATGAAGATAAAACAAAAAAAACATGCAGTTCCAATGTTTCTGTGACTTTCTATCCCTTCCTCCTATTTTTGCAGAGAATCTCTAATCCATAGGACCTCCGGGACCTCAGAGAAAACTCTTAACTTTTAGGTCACACGAACATGCATAAACAAAATCTGGACAGGTGCAAGAGGCATTATCCTCCTTTTGGGAATGTGTAAGTGGGCGAGAATGAGAGCAGGGAATGTGGGACAATCCAGACAGCCATATGTGGCTGTTGTCTGTAAAATGATGTCAGGTTAAATTGAAATCCTCCGCTGACTGTACCAGCAATTTTTAAGCAGACACAGAGCAACAGTAGGATTCATTTGGAGTTGTGTTTCTGGCGACCTGATGAATATTCGCTCTGCTTTTAGCTCTATTTTGGTCTCCACTCACTCCTAAGAAAAATAGTTGTCTTGTTAGTTGTTAGTTTGCTAAATGCTCCACAATGTTCACCAGCTGGTTGCTTACTTTATCGGCCGTTTGATACTGGGCATGGTAACCAAGTCGACAAATAATGATGCTTGGTCAGTGGCCCCACGCTTCAATCTAAGACGCTCTAGGTACCCCTCTAGCGTCCGTTTTGGACATGTCATGAACGGTGCGTCAGTTTCAAATAAATTAATTTGTTGTGTAAAGTAAGTATGATTGCTAGGTAACTGCCGTTAGTAAAGTACGGAAGTTACGTAACAAAACAATCTATTCTCATACAACGGTTCGTATGATATCTTACGGAAAAGTTATTCCTCCTTTTTTGTTCAATTTCCTACAAATATTCAGCAACATGTCAATTTCTGCTCGTTATATGCATACAGTCTTTTCAAAATAAACTTCCATCTTCACAGGAAACAACTTTCTTAGGTTTAGGCAAGAAAGCTACTTAGTTAGGCATAGGAAAAGATCGACTTGGTTAGGATTAGGCAACAAAACTTCAAACTTCAAACTAAACTAACTCCTGAAGAGGTGTTACTTACGTATGTAACTTAAGTGCCAAATAAATCACCGTTGACATCTGGTTTCACACATGACATGAAGTCCAGTGTTTTCTGACACACCCATCCACCCCGACCTCCTCCCTATGCAGCGTTCGCCATTATTTATTTTTCCTGTTTCGTGATTACATTAATTACACACAAATTCATTTTGTGGGTTATACACAAATTACAGTGCATTACTTTTCGTAGGTATAGCTATGAACGGTGTATGAAACCAGCCTGAACAAACCTACGATAAGATAAGTCAACGTTGACTTGGTTTCACACAGGACATGAACAGCGGTCTCCTGGGTGAAAGCCTGTGTTTGTTTCACCCAGTCATCCACCCCGACTTCCTCCTGAAGCGGACTTTATCGCTCTTTACAACAGTTGCTCTAACGTCTAATACTGACACGGATGGGTTAACATTGGAGTTACTAGAAAACCCTGTGCATCTCATACATATGCTTAAGGGTGCCTCGGTGCATCGGGATCAGATACTGAGAGACACTGAATAATCAGTGATATTTGATGATGGGAGTGAGAACCGGTTGTGGAAACGGGATTGATGAAAGCTGTGAGACTGAACCAAAATTGTAAAGTTGCAGGGCGTAAAACCAAAACAATAAGCTGAAAGATGCTAAAACACTTCGTAGTGTTTCCTGAAGGAAAGTGCAAAGTTGAGCGATAGTTGTCCATTCATCACTGAGTGACCTTTTTGCATTACACTTGAAAAAGTTTTTATCATTCGTCAATTACATTACCATTTTTTTTCCTATTGTGTTTTCAAATATAGTGCTTTGGTTACTTTCAGTACAAATGCAGTACGTGTTTTTGCTCATGTAGGAAGAGCTGATATTCAGAATGTATTTGTCTGTTTCAGTCATTATGTGAACTGTTGAATGCACTGTTGTGTTGTTTCTCCTGGACATGAATGGCAGGTGTTTTCAGCCTTTATCTGTGTGCGGTGTTCCGTGTCAGTGTGGCAAACCAAACCAATTTCAGCTCAATTCACCTCAGCTTGATCGCCCTCCCTGCAACTCAACTCACAGATGTCTTAGCAGAAATACTGAACACATTGATTTGCCAGAGAGATCAGCACATGTTCAAGGTCAGAAGGCATTGTTCTATGTGTGTGGATGATGCAGAGTACACGGACAAAGACTGAATGAAGGGATGAGCACTTTATATTTCTGACGTCAAGCAGGCTCAGTATACTACACATATGTCGTGTTATGACCCGCCTTTATAGCACTGGGATTATGGTACCAACCTTGTGGGAGATGCAAGTTGTAACAGTTTGATGACACTGATACCACAGCCCAGTCACACAGCAATTTCTGAAATAGTCACACAATTGAATGTCTTGATTTGTGTACATAGACACGAATTTCAAATTTTTTGTGATGGTCAGCACAAAATCAATTCATATGTAATCAACGTAATTGTGAACCGGGAGGTATAAATAGCAGCGAACGTCACGTAGGGAGCGGATCAGGATGGATGGGGGAGTCAAAAAACGTCACTAACGCCAGGAGACCGGTGTTAGTGTCCCGTGTAAAACCACTTCCGTACTTAAGTTGAGGCACGTCCGGTGTTATTTTAACCCAAACCGCGATCTTTTCCTAAACCTAACTAAGTAGTTTTATTTTGAAAAGACCGGAGCGGAAATTGACACATGTGTCACGTGTTGCTGGACAATCGCAGGAAAATGCACGAAAAATCCGTTGTTGAAAGTCGTGCTGAGCGTCAGGAAAAGTGTACACAATTCAAATAGATAAAATTTCATGACTGTTTCACAAACTGCTGTGAGACTGTGTTGGATACTATCTGTGCAGGCTGTAACTGGTGTATAGTCACAATATGATGCCAAGCTGCCCTCATTCTTTTAGGTTTTGGTTGGTTGAAGAGAGTATCTGCATAGTTTCATTTGTAGGTCGCCCTGTTTGCCTCACATGAACTGCTTTACAGCCTTTGCGATAAATTTGTGTTTGTGTGTCAACGTGCATATGTAAGCATGCGAATACACACGGGTCCCTCCCGTCTCAGCCAAAATGTTTGACCTGACCTGCGCCAAAGCTGTTAGCGTAGCATGGCATGCAAAATCCTGACTTTTGGAATGCGTCCATCATGTTGTTTACTGGATTTTCTGTTGGCCTATCTTCTATCCTTGTCTTTCAGGCATCTGGTGTGCTTGCTGTTGTCGAGGGATAGAGAATGAATTCTCACCCAGCTGCTCTGTTTTGGGTTTTATGGCTGAAAAGCTTTGTGTTCACACCGGGCTGTTGATTGAGGCGGGATGTCGGTGCTTCTCTTTTTTTTTTCTTTTTTTTTCACTGAACAAGACAAAAACTGTTAATCTTTTTCTTTCTGCGTGCATGTGCTTTAAGTGCATGTGCCTACTTTTTCCCTTTGTATTGATTGAATGATAATGAATGAATGAATTCATGAATGAATTCATGAATGAATGAATTAATTAATTCATTCATTCATGAATTAATGAATAATTAATTTTCGTGTCTGGTCATTTACATAACCCATCCCTCATGGGATTATTCCATGATCATTCCATTATTATTAACTAACAACAAATCAAACCTTCCAGCATGTTCGCCCACAATCATCTAAGAGAGTCTGAGGAATTTGTCTATCGTATGTTACTTTTCTCCTCTTAGCCATGCTTTAGAAAGATATTCAGAAAATACAAAAACATTATAAAAAATTAAGGCTCTCCAGTCTCCATACCTATAAAATCTGAACCAGGAACATGAACTTTTAAAAAATAATATTTGTCGTAAATCATGATACAAATGACACAATAAAATTATATTGCATTCTCCAGGGCAGCTCCCAAGCTCTGGAACTCACTCCCCAATCTCATCAGAGACTCCGATTCCCTCACCACATTCCAGTCCCGCCTCAAAACACATCTTTTCTCATCTGCTTAGCCGTAGCCCCCTCCTTCCCCCTACCCATCAGTCCATGTGTATGTATGTGATTGTGCCTGTGTATGTCGCTTTTTGTTGTTCGTCTCCTGTCTGTCTGTCTCACACCGTTTTCCCCCCGACTATGTTAAAGCGTCTTTGAGATTACTATAAAGCGCTATATAAATCCAATATATTATTATTATTATTATTATAAATTTCGTTCTTAACCTTATATAATTCACATTATTGATACAGTCTCTCATCTTCAATAACACCTTTGTGTCTTCCTTTTTCAATATGTTGTTGTAATATAACACACTTTAACTGTGCACAAAGTGACCTCTGACTTTTAGGCAAATTATATTTAACACATTTTTCACATTTCTTAAATAAACAGTAAGTTCTCTATTATAGATTTTGCCAGATTTCTTCGGCCCATGATTGCATTTGTGCATTATAACATCACCCTCACCCATTGTTGCAGTTAATGATGAAATTAATTTGAAGCATTCTGTGCAAGTCTGTGAAATATATGATGGGAAACAATGCAGGAAAAAAAAACATTACAGGACCGAAGCTTCCATTTGCTAATCCGGTGGGTGTCCAGCTGGATCAGTGGGCTAAGGCACGTACTATTATATAACCGAGACACTGTGGATTCAAATCCTTTGTCGCAAGTCATCTCATCACTCTCTGTCCTCTCTACTTAATAGATTTTCAGTGGAATTTTTTTTTTTTAATTCCCTCAAGTCCATAGAAGGGTCAGACTGCAGGGTCATGTCTGTGGAGCTGCTAGAGATTCAGTGATTGGATCTTGAATTCGGGGTTTTCCACATTCAACATCTCCCCGCTCCACCCTGCCGTACCTCTCGTCTCTCTCTCTCTGCTTAGCTCTCTGTCCAAAAAACACACGTATTTCTAAATGTAACTAAAATGGAAGGACTTCTTCAACAGCAAGGCAGGAGGCTGACATCTGGTGATGATGCACAAGTATTACAGCTCATATTTACCAGAGCAACAAGCTGAGCTTTGCTGCGCTCTGCTGGGGATACATTGACATTGTGAAGTCTCGGAAAGCTTCTCGTGGATAGACGTTTATGTCCTGCACAAAGTTGGAATTAAAAAGTGTGTAGAGGTATGTTTTATGTAATCTCATAAAACGACTTTAAGTTGTAGTGTGTAACTGCACAGTTATTTATGAAGCCAGAAGAAAGGGTTCAGAATAAGACCAGTAATCAGAATCAGAATCAGAATCAGAATCAGAATCAGAATCAGAAATACTTTATTGATCCTACATTTCTTAGAAATGTAAGAAAATAGAAATAAAGGAGTAAACATGTAAATTATATACATAATGCTACAGTATAAACGCAATATATGTAAAGAAATATAAGTAAGTAGTAAAAGTAGTAAAATGAGAATATTAGAAATATAAAATATGTACAAATATTTGCATTAAGATATGTAATATATAACAAATAACCACAGTGCAAATAAGTAAATACAAAATGCTGAGAAGTGGGATCCATTAAGTGTGTAAATGTAAATGCCAGAATGGTATAAATAAGAAATGAAGAAGAGTATTTCTTGACTGTACAGTATAAATGCCGTATTAATGACAGTATTTTACAGTTGAGTTCAGACAGCATTGCACATAAGGATAATAATACATTTTGAGGTACATCTTCACTGTAAAAGAGGCTGCAGTATTAAAAGAAATGTAGATATAGTAATATGTAGAGAAAGACATAAAGGGGTGAAACACAGGAAACAGATGAGAGGTCTCATAGAAAGATACGGAGAAAAAGAGAGACATCAGAAATGTGTTATTTCTCCTAAACTGACCACCGAGGATTAGGGCTGCAGGCACTCAGCGCTGGCCGAACACATACTGCTGCTAATCCGTGGCACACATACAGCACCGCATGACCAGCATCAGGATGTGTATTAGAGGGAAGTATGAAGTTGCAGTTCATGAGATCACGTGTATCAAAGCATGCGATTTTCATTTATTTGAAAGCTTGTATGTGATCATATAATCCTGGTCTCGGAGCAATGCAGCTGAACAGCAATGAAACATATGCCTTGCTTTTAAAAAATAAAGTAGTGAAGAGTTTAGTTTTGCTTCTCCAGTTTTGGGGATTTCATGCTTCCATGAACATTTCAGAATGTAAAGTGCAAAAAGTGAAGGAACAATGAAAAAGAAAGAAAAGTATGAAAGAAATGAATAAAGAACAAAACAAGTCTCGTACAAAATTTTGCTTAAAATGTATTGCAATATCATCGAGACATTTTTAGCTCCTGAAAAGTAGAATTTTTTAAAATATGATATTTACCAGAAGAAACCCATGTTAACATCATGTTAAAGCAACTGTGTGTATTATTTGAAATGTCCGTTCTGTGGTGCCATCTGGTGGTTTTATGAATATTGACACTGATCCACATCTCTTCCTTCCCACTATATCCTAACACTCCTAATGAATGGACTAAAAGAAAGATACACTGCACCAATGTTCAACCAGAATTATCTAACTTTTCTACAAACAAAAAACTATGCTATTAATGGCATTTGAAACATACAATTGTAACATAACATTCTACATTTAATGACTTTAAAGCTGCAATCGGGAACTTTGAGCAAATATGATAAAACGTTGTTTTTTTTATATAAAACTGTCACTATGACCTGACAATAGTGCATGAGACAGATAATCTGTGGGAAAAAAACATGCCTCCGTGCCTTCAAATCGCAGGATGAGGAGGAAATCGCAACATTTGTTAAAGTAATAAAATGAAATATGTGTCAAAACACCATTTGAAATTAAATATTGTGGTGCTGCAGAGATGTCCTGCCCTACACATCATATTCTACAGACTTGAGAAAACATCTTTGTTTGGTACAGATCCCCACAAAAATCACATCATAATCATTTAAATATGTTTTTGAATGAAAATGAGAATAATAATGTAAAAATGATCATACCCTCTAATATCGCGAATCATATCACAATTGCAATATCAGTCAAAATAATCGTAATTAGATATTTTTTCAAAATCGTGCAGCCCTAGCTGGGATCTAGACAAAAAAAGTAGATTAGTTAGTTCAGAGATTCAGACTAAATGTAACGGCTAAATTAAAAATGAATTACATAAAATGAAAGAAATTTAAAAAATTGTTTTATCAAAATTGCATCCCTAGCACCAGGCCATAATGCATGGACATGATTTAGTCATGTAATTAAAAGGGTGAGACTACTAAATAAAATGTGATTTTCTTTTACTAATTATAGTCAAAGATGTTTTAGGTTGGGATGGTTTGGAACTTGTGACTACAGTATTTCTAAAATCCTGATATCCAATACTTTTTTTCACTTTCACTGTAATCTGTTATGTTTCTCTGTCTTTTTGCAACCCCTTTCCGACATTTACACAAGTGCTTTCTTGAGGTTACATATTCCTCTCTTTCCACTTCCATCTGTCCCACTGTTTCTCACTGTCTTACTTTAAAGCAATACAAATATTCTTCTATTTCCCATGGCCTGTCAACACAACTCTTTCCCTCTAATCTGAAATGCCAGGGATTAATCAGGCAGCCAACTCTCCATCCATAATTCTACCATCCCTCTCTCTCTCTCTCTCTCTCTCTCTCTCTCTCTCTCTCTCTCTCTCTCTCTCTCTCTCTCTCTCTCTCTCTCTCTCTCTCTCTCTCTCTCTCTCACACACACACACACAACTAAACACTGAGTTCTGCCAGACTAGTCATTTTGAGACCATAAGCACGATGTTTGGGAGGCAGAGAGAGGAAGTTGGGTGGGGATGGATTAGATTATGTTGGTCCAAATTCAAGGGATCACTCGTGGCGAGAGGGGTGACAGATAAATCGGGGGCGAAAAGTGTGTGTGTTTGTGTGAGTGAGAGGCAGAGAGAGAGATATGAAGGGAGGGAGAAAATGGTCGAGTCATGCAATCAGAGCCAGAATCTGGCAGCAGCAGGTTGTTTCAGCCCAGATATGACCCGTCAATCTCCAGCACCCTGCTGCTATTCCATAACATCACAGTACACGTCTCAAAGCTCATCATGACAGCCACCGACAACCTTTAGGAGTTCAGGATTTAACGCGGCATCATATGCATACCTTTGCCTCTCACTTGACCAATAGGATCTTGGATTGTAGCACGTGCACTGACAGGGATCCTCAGGCGCTTTCAGTATAGTGTGGAAACATTTGCCTTCGCCTTTGCCTCACTGACGTTGCCACCGGGTTGAGTATGGATTTGGGACTTTTATGTGACAGTTGAGCAGAAAGGGAGACAAGAAGGAAGAGAAAGAGGGGAAGTGTGGGGACAGGAGGAGGGGAGGACAGGAAGAAGAGGACGGGGAGATGGGAAACATAAACAAGGCTTCTAAAAAGAACAGTAAAAGGAAGAAGGTAAGGATTCATTTCATTCCTTTGAGCTGCGAGAAACAGATTTATCAAAGTGAGTTAAGATTATTTAAAATGATGCTTTGTGGATGTCCATATTTGTAAAAGTTAGTCATACATTGGACAATTTCCAAGCCAGATTTGAGCTGTAGACAACTTGGATTTTGTTTCTAATAAAATATTTTATATTCAAATTTGACTTATGACTGCCAAAACAGTAGGAAAATAGAGTGGTCCAATGATGAGGCATTTTTGTAGGCCAACCAGGAAGTTAGCATCGTCTTCGGTTCCCTCGACAAAAAGCCAATGGGATTTTTCCATTGGGTGTTGTATTATGGCAGAAAATAAACTCTGCGGCAAACAAACGTTTATGATACCTACAGGTTTAGTTCAGCAACATAATCTTTACAAATGAACACCACTTTTACGATTTTTGAAGTGTAAATGCAATCGGCAGAAGTAAAGAGTTAACGTTAAACGAACTACACCACGGTCGCATGAGCGCGAGTAGTCGGTTTGATGACGTTTAGTAGTCTCATTTGGCCACTTGTTAGCAACCGCCTTTTTTAAGACACATAAAGGCTTCAAAATTCACGAGTGGGATATTTATTGATGTATTTTATGTCGTAGAACATGCTTGTGGTTACCACAGACCATATTTCAGGCATCTAGCTAAAAACCCATTAAAAAAAAACATCGACTTTGAGACGAGGGAACCAGAAGTGTTAAAATGCTAACTCATTTCCAGGTTTTAGGACTCATTCCTGTAGCACTCTATGTACGTGTGAATTAGTCAGTTTCATTGCAGTTGGTGCAGTTTAAGTTATAACCTTCTCTGGGTCCTAACTCAGTTGGTTCCCCTCCTCTAAGGGGGAGTTGGCCAAAGAACGGAGCGACGCCCCATTGGCTGCCCAGGGGGGCCTGGGCGGCACAGGGGATTTGGACACGGATGACGAGGAGGAAGGAGGGAGCGAGCGGGACTTTGATGAGCCCCTGTGCGCTCTGGTTAAGAACTGCAACATGCTACACGACTTAGTGGGGCCTGCTTGTATCTTCCTCAGAGAGGGCTTCGCACAGAGCCAGATTGTATGTATGACATTCACACACATACATACATTCACACATACTGTACACACATACACACATACACATACATTCACACATACACACATACAGTACATACATACATACAGAATTATCTCAGCAAAAATCACCCATATATGTCTTCATCCATTCATTTTCACAGATCCGTCATTGTAAAAGGGAAGGTGAAGTTATGGCCATCCACCTGTCCAGTGTGACATCATCACAGCCTTCCCATCCCATCTCGAACAATGAGAATTTCACCCTGTGAGTGTCAACCCCTCATACATCCTACCACCATACGGCCCAGTCTCACGGCAAAGCATGTAAAAGACCCACCTGTCCACCGGAAGAAAGCGCCACCGTCAGGTTTTGCATAGCCGAGACGTGAATATTACACGGCTGCATGAAGGTGCAGTGTTTCGTAGTGTCGGGTGACGTTTGTCATGTGTTGTGTAGTGCTAGTTATGTAGTATATAAAGTGAGAAAGACCATTTACGTTGGGCAGGTGGGGAGGTGGATGCCTCCAACACAGTCTCACGGCAGTTTGTGAAGTAGTCACGAAATTGAATCTATTTGATTTGTGTACATAGACACGAATTTCCCTTTTTTATGATACTCAGTATGACTTTGAACAACGTGATACGTGTCAATTTCCGCTCCAGTCTTTTCAAAATAAAACTACTTAGTTAGGTTTAGCAAAAGGTTGCGGTTTGGGTTAAAATAACACCAGAAGTGGCGTTACTTAAGTACGGAAGTTACGTGACAAATAAATCAACTGATTTATGGTTTCACACGAGACACAAACACCGGTCTCCTGGGCAAAAGTCAGTTGTTTTTTGACTTTTTGTGTCTCTGTGTTTAACTTAGTTTATGTACTTATTTTTAGCCCAACCATTATGTTTTCCCTTAACCTAACTAAGTGGTTTTGTTGCCTCCTGCTGGTACTATAAGATCATGCAGGCGTGTAATATTCATGTTGGCGTGATATCAGGTTGCACCATATCACCACATTCCATATGTGATTGTGCTAGAAGACTTTTGTTGCAGAATTTTTTTTTTTTTTAAAACAATATAACAAACCTTGGAAGGGCTCAGTGTTATCAGTGTTATAACTTTTTTCAACCAGATATTACAGTATTTTACAATACGTTTGTCATGATGAAAATATATGTCATCTTGGAACAAAATATTCTGTAAAGAAAGAAAGAAAAGAAAAGATCTCTTACACATAGTGCATGACCTATAGGAGTCACGAGCTATAAAAAGAGAATAGGTAATATAACAGATTGTACTTTAATGAAACAGTAACTGGCCTCCCAATTTGTCTAGATTGTCATTTAGATCATAAATTCACTTTATAACAGTGCTGGAGATACCACACGAGTCTCTAATTTCAGATGAATGTCTTATGCAGAGATGGGGAATATGGCAGGGATCAATGACAGAGTCATTTCCTGACTGTGCAGCGAGCAGCGCTAATTGAAAAGAGCCATTAGGATGGTAGCCACTGATCACAGGCGCTTTACTGAGCTATAGGCTCCTGGCCTGAGGTATTGGAAGACCTTGGGCTGAGTCTAGAGGATAATGTAAATAATAGGGACTGATCATAAGGGCTAAATATAATTAATTTATGATGAATTTGATGTCATTTACATAGACTATATTCTTTTACTGTATTTGGTAGTTTATCTCTGTGTGTTTTTGGTGAATGGATAAATGTAATTCCGATGGAAAAAGTTGAAAGCAGTCTTGTGAAATTTGGCCACTGATACCATTCTTGTCTACAGCCTAGGACAGTTAATGTCTTACTGTAGACATTAAGCTACATCAGCTCTATGGAGCGCTTTATCGTTTAATTCATTGTTTTGGTTTTACGGCCCGCAACTTCACTGTTATGGTTCACACTCTCACCGCTCTGATCTGGAATTCCATACCCATAAACATTAGAGACTCAGGAAGCTTTGCAGTGTTTAAAAGCAAACCTCAAGCTTTGGCTAAAGTCAGCACAATAGAGTCACCACCAATGATTGCCTTGTACAGTATTGATTGTATTTTTATGTATTGTGTTGTTTTATGTAGTGTAGCTCAAAGCTGTGTATATATACTACAGCCTCACAAAGCTGCTAGTATGGGTTTAGTGTGATGATCAGTGTGAGAACTTTCTTCAATGAATATCCAGTAACCCAGCAGCATCCTTTCTGAGCCACAACAGTCCTGAAGTTGAAGGACAACATCCTGATTGTACTTAAAATCATTCATCGAGGGAAGAGATGAAATTCCTCGATAGAGTACACAGATTAGTCAATGAGATGGATAGGGTGACACTGATAGCATTTACTAGTTATTAATCCCCCCATAATCCCCTTTGTTCTCTAAAATGGCAAACTGAACTCCTTTGGGACATAACTTCTATTTTGCATTTACACCCTTTTTCTTTTGGTGTTGGTGGCATCTAGTTTTTGCTACATGATAGAATTACTGGAATCCTTCTTCAAGCAAATTGTGGTGCCAACATTATTTTCCATCACAAACTTTTATTGATGCTGGGTCGCTGTTGTTTTAGGTGTTTTTTCTAGGGCTGTCAATCGATTAACATATTCAATCGCGATTAATCGCATGATTGTCCATAGTTAATCTCGACTAATCGCAAATAAATCGCACATTTTTATGTGTTAGAAATGTACCTTAAAGGGAGATTTGTCAAGTATCTATGCTCTTATGATTTAACGGGGCAAACGTTGTCAGAAGAATTAAATGTTCAGATGAAGGCTGTGATAGGTGTAAATAATAACATAACTATTCAACTAGCGAATTTTGTCTTTAAGCTTTTTGGGCGTTATCTATAGTAATAGGTCCAAAATGTTGTGAAATTGCATAGTTTTAAGTCAAAAATCTTTCTTTCTTTTCTTGGGGGAGGACCTTCGAACCCCCCGAGTGTCCATACCCCAACAGCTGCTCAGCACATAAGCCCTCTTTAACCCCAGAGGGGAACCTGAAAATTAGTGTAAAATGATGTTAATAAATTAAATATAAATGGCCATAATTAGGCTTCAGCAAAAAACATGAATGGCGCACAGCATTTAGTATGACGTCATTATACGCTGACTTTCTCTCAGCACCCCCAACTCTGACTGACTCCCAGCATCCCTGCTAGAGAGACAGATATCTCCCTCATGATATTGGACTTACATTCGCCAGGTGTCCTGGAACCTGACTCTGCTCCGTGTCTGCTGGATGTGTAAATTAGCAACTGTTTGCTCACAAGTTTGCCATAACAACTTCATAAGATGATCATGTTACAGCCCGTTTCCACTGCAAGTGGACAAAAAAATCCATTAATGCAGGTTTAACATTACTGAGCATTTTTTCCTATAACTGATGGCATGGTCCCTCCAACACCCATTCTCAAACTAACAATGGGCATCATTGACAAGTATCTTCTTATTTTATTTTTTTTCATTTGTTCTTAAGAAAGTTCCGAAGAAAAGTCTGTCAGATTCATGACGTGTTCTTAAACCGCAGAATTGTTGGTACTTGTACCCTTATGATGATGGATCCCATTTCCTTGTAAGTTGGAGGCATGTTCCAGTTGATCCTAAACGCCCTGCCAATCCCCATAAAAGGGCATGAGACTGCAGGGATGTGTGCACACAGAGATTGAAAAGAGAGATTAAGTCAAGAATGGCCAAAGGAAAGTCTAAAGAGGGTGGAGCACCGGACCAAAGTTTATAATATTTAGTAATCGGCAAATCAATAATCAAGCAAAAATTATAATAAATGATTTTGGAATAGAAAGAGTGTATGAAAATGAATGTATAATAATCATAATTCCATACATTACCTACTGTGTACATACAATACCAGCTAGGGCTGTCAGTCGATTAAAATATTTAATCGCGATTAATCACACATTTGTTATGTGTTCAAAATGTACCTTAGAGGAAGATTTCTCAAGTATGTAATACTGTTATCAACATGGGAGTGGGCAAATATGCTTGCTTTATGCAAATGTATGTATATATTTATTATTGGAAATCAATTAACAACACAAAACAGTGACAGACATTGTCCAGAAACCCTCACAGGTACTGCATTTAGCATAAAAAATATGCTCAAAACTTAACATGGCAAACTGCAGCCCAACAGGCAACTACAGCTGTCAGTGTGTCACTGTGCTGACTTGACTATGACTTGCCCCAAAACTGCATGTGATTATCATAAAGTGGGCATGTCTGTAAAGTGGAGACTCGTGGGTACCCATAGAACCCATTTACATTCACATATCTTGAGGTCAGAGGTCACGGGACCCCTTTGAAAATGGCCATGTCAGTTTTTCCTCTCCAAAATTTTGCACAAGTTTGGAGTGTTATTTAGCCCCCCTTGCAACAAGCTAGTATGACATGGTACCAGCCGTTGTTGGTACCAATAGATTCCTTAGGTTTTTTCTAGTTTCATATGATGCCAATATCTTCACTCTAGCTTTAAAACTGAGCCTGTTACAACCTAAAAATCACAATGTGTAATTGCGTTAAAGAAATTAGTGCTGTTAAAACGAATTTGGGTTAACGCGTTATTATCACATTAACTTTGACAGCCGTCATGTTTTCTACAGCAATCAGTGGTACCAGCAGTTTGGGAATAAAAGCAGAAACTAAAAAAACTAAAATAATTTCCTTACCTGCCTCTTTGCCTGAATTTGGCTCGACCTGACAGTGACACACATTTTAGCAAAATCGACCAATTGGTACGTGGTGTGCTTCCTGCATGTTCAGCCTGTGCAGGTGTATTAATATTCGTTAATCATGTTCCGGCCAAACCCCAGTGCAGATGCAGATGCAGATGAAAGAATCAGCGGCAGATAGGGAAATGAAAAACCGATAAGCCTTCGTGATTTGTAATGCAATTTAACAGCTGTAATCTCCCTGCCACTGTTGTCTCCCCTGCATCCTCTAATCCAGGCCTGTATTATTCCTGCTGCTGATGTTACAGCCTCGCAGTGCATGTCATCAACAAACGTATCCTGGCGTCACCTTTTGTCCATGCCACCACACACTGAAGCCAATTCGAGATAAACTGTAAAAAAAAATGTTTTTGTTTTTTTTGTGTGTGTGTGGCTGTATTAGCTAAAAATGTTACTGTGTTACTGTTGAAACTAATTTTTAAGACATTTTAGGTTCCTTTTTGCATTTTGCAAATGCCATTTCATCAGCTTCTACAGACTTGTGTACCTTATATCTGTGTGTTTGGAAAGGGAGAGGGTTTTTATGACGCATTTTGAATGCTTTCAAAGCTGCTCCACCAGAGATTTGACTCGAGCTTGTGTAGCAAATCGACTAAAAAGGTTATTAGGGTCAGTCAGATCAAAACCCAAATAATCCAGCAATAGAATCTCTGCCCAGGCGATTGAACATGGAACAAAAATGCTTCGCAGGAGCAAAGGAACCACTAGAAGCTAAAGCACTAAAATGTTTCCTGCGTGTTTTGTCATTGTGAATGTGTGTGTGAAACACAAGACACACAGAATGAGATTGAAAGAGTATGTTTAACCTGACTGGCTGTCCGTTTCTCTGTATGTGTGTCCTGTTCTATGTGTGTGTCCGCTGCAGGACAGAGATCTACGACCAGAGGAAATGGAAGGTACAGAGATATCAAAAGCTTAATCCAAAATCCTCACTCCACCTTTCGCTCCCTATCCTTCCAAACCTCAAGCCTTCTGTTTGACTGTGAAAAATTGTGCTTTACTGTAGAGATCAGAATTTAAGAAGACTTCCCTGACTTTGCAATGTGAACCCGCAGCGATTTTTCTTTTTTTTTGTGAACTGTGGAAAATCAGTGAAAGTGAAGGATTATTATTCAAAGGGGAAGATTATTCTTTACATGTTAAGCACAGTTCAACTCTTCCGTCCCTAGTATTCCTCAGGCCTGGCTCACACTTGCACTCTACATTCACAGGAACGTAATTTGTGATTTGACTATCACTAAATGGTATTTTTTTTATGTAGCCAACCAATACAATGGAAAAATTAAATAAAGAAATTACTTGGATTGCTTGAAAACACACTTAAAGGTATAATATGTAAAAAAAAAATTGATTAGTGTTTGCAAACACACAGCAGTTAGCCCCTCCTCCTTGGCTCAACGAGCCAAGAGAGAGAGAGAGAGAGCAGCGGTGGTCCAGCAAGCTATAGAGTGAATGAAGAGAGGGAGCGGCGTTAGTGAGAACAAAGCAATGAATCAGAGAAATAAAACATTAATTTCTGATTGTTTCACAGCGGTTACGTTCTAAAGCACAAATAAACACACACACACAACTCCGCACAAACCTGCGGGAAGATGCCGCGTTGTCAGATTTTGAATGAATGCAGTAGAAGGGCAGGCTTCATCCTGTCCTCTCTGCTCGGTGTGTGCACCTCGGTCAAACTGACACAAGGATAGCAGCACTCTGCACACAGCAGAGGAGAGAGAGAGGATCAGGGGAAAAACCGAAGCACATAAAAACACACAGTGATGTAACAAACCGTTCTCATCCGTCGTTTTGTATCATACGGCTGCCCGTTCGCACGAAAAGGTGTATAAATGCCACGATAATGCGCAAGACGCTTAGCATGCAATTAGTATGCCTTTCTTGATTTCCGCATGTCATGACCTGTGTTCAAGACCGTTGTTGACCAGTGTTTTGTTTTGTAAGTTACGTTAGTGATGTTTGTCACATGACGCTTGCTTGTCACGACATTGTTTTTTTGTTGACGTTTGTGACATGTTTTCCATAGTTGTTTCCGTAGTTGTTTTACTTAGTTTACTTACGTATTATAAGCCCAACCATGACGTTTTCCATACCCTAACTAAGTGGTTTTCTTGCCTGAACCTAACTGCGGACGTTTGCGTGGCGTACAAATGAAACATGAAAAGCGGTGTATAAATGACACGCGAAAACGCTAAAATGCATTGTCATGTGGAATGTCCGTGTAATAATATGGTATTTATACGCCTTCCTGTCAGATTCAAGAAAAACACTTAAACCAGAATTCTCATTTTCCTACAAAATCTTAATCATCAGATTCATTTGAAAGATGCAACAATCATGTAAAAATTTTACACATAGAGCTTTATCATAAGACCTATAGAGGATACACTTAGACCTGCAATATCTCCATCTTTCTCCCTCTTATTTACTCTTTTCCTCACACACGTCTTCCCTGCAGAGCTGCGTGAGGCGTTCAGGGAGTTTGACAAAGACAAGGATGGCTTCATCAGCTGTAAGGACCTTGGCGAGTGCATGAGGACTATGGGATACATGCCGACAGAAATGGAACTGATAGAACTCAGCCAGCAGATCTGTGAGTCCTGCACGCACACATCAGAATGAGTGCACCCTGTATCTCTTTGTGTAACATTAAAGCCCAAAATATAACTCCAGGAAGCACTTTGCATTAGAAAAAAAGTGTCACATATCACATTG
Source organism: Sebastes fasciatus (assembly GCF_043250625.1). NCBI lineage: Eukaryota > Metazoa > Chordata > Actinopteri > Perciformes > Sebastidae > Sebastes > Sebastes fasciatus. The sequence goes on along the minus strand of NC_133797.1, from coordinate 8,094,709 downwards.
GTCACTAACTGATCGATCTGGTAATTAATTTGCTTGCTTGTTAAAGACACAAAGAAGATCAGTTAACAATGTCTTCTGTGCATACTTATTTTTCCCCCCTTTAGGTGGCGGCAGAGTGGACTTTGAAGACTTTGTGGAACTGATGGGTCCCAAGATGCTCGCTGAGACTGCAGACATGATTGGAGTCAAGGAGCTGAGGGACGCCTTCAAAGAGGTCTGCAATACAATTTATCAACTTATAGCCAAATAGGCCACCATTTTGTCTCTGGAGTCCCCTGAATAGATCACCACCTTTCTCCAACTTTCACTTCTTCTTTTTATAAGCTTTCAAAAAATGTCTCTCTACCCCATCCATTTTGTTTGCCAGTTTGACTCCGATGGCGATGGTCTGATCAGCCTTGGGGAGCTGAAGGAAGCCATGAAGAAGCTGATGGGGGAGCAGCTGAACCACCACGAGATAGACGAGATCCTGCGAGACGTTGACCTCAATGGTGACGGACAGGTGGACTTTGAAGGTGAGTGATTGGAGGGAAACTGAGTGGGAAAAAGTTTCAAGTTTATTTCATTTATATAGCACTTTAAAAACAACAAATAGGTTTGCACCAGAGGGCTTCACACAGACAGAAATTATGGCTGTAAATTGATTAAAATAGTTAATCGAGATTAATCTCGATTAACTATTTTAATCAATGTCCATGGTTAATAATGACTTATCGCAAATTATTCGCACATTTTCTATCTGTTCAAAATGTACCTTAAAGGGAGATTTGTCAAATATTTAATACTCTTATCAACATGGGAGTGGACAATATGCTCTCTTTATGCAAATGTATGTTTATATTTATTATTGGAAATCAATTAACAACACAAATCAATGACAAATATTGTGCAGAAACCCTCACAGGTACTGCATTTAGCATAAAAAATATGCTCAAATCATAACATGGCAAACTGCAGCCCAACAGGCAACAACAGCTGTCAGTGTGTCAGTGTGCTGACTTGACTACGACTTGCCCCAAACTGCATGTGATTATCATAAAGTGGGCATGTCTGTAAAGACACAGCCCTAACAGAAATATATATATACACATACAAGCATAGACACATATATGTGGAAATAGAATAACATTAAAATAGAAACAAATTTAAACATAGTTCAAACCCAGGGAACAAAAAAAAATGTTGAACACAATAAACAATATAGGAAGGAAATAAAGATATTTAACACAATAAAGAAAATAAAGAAAAGATGGGCACGAGAAACTGTTTTCAGGTGGTAGCAGAGCGCGATTTTCAATCCAGTTAATAGATGGATCAGGAACAAAGGAAAAGGAGATGGTGGAAGAAAGAATACAATTAACCAACAATAAAAACACATCTTTTTCTTTCCACAGAGTTTGTGCGAATGATGTCTCGCTGACTCTTCACCAAACCTCACTCTACTGCACTAAACACAACATGGACCAGACTGCACACTGTTAATGTTCTTGTAATTCTTCTTCATGTACAAAGACTTATTTGTGTCTGTATCAGTTTTCCGTTACTTCCATCATCTCTCATGTACAAGAGAATCCCTTTAACGTGTTACTGTTGTATGAATGTTATATGTATTTAATGCAGGGGTCTTCAACCTTTTTTTCCTCTGAGAGCTAATTTAACAAAACGAAAGTGTCCGAGAGCTACTCACAGCACCAAGTTGTACATCGTCAATAGAGGTCATCATTTCTGTCTTACTTTTACGGACCTTTAATAACATTTCGGTCACCGCCGTCACTGCCTCTATTATAATCCCGCCATGGGCGAAGGGCTTTTTGCGCTTTGGTTATGATGTGCACCACTAAACGAAGCCTCTGCTGCCGCGTTGGCCTTCTTCGTCAGTTTGGTAAACAGAGACTATTGTCTATTAAAGGACCAGTGTGTAACAATCAGGGGGATCTTTTGGCAGAAATGGAATATAATATTAATAACTATCTTTTCTTTAGTGTATAATCACCTGATAATAAGAATCGTTGTGTTTTCTTTACCTTAGAATGAGCCGTTTATCTACATAGGGAGTGGGTCCTCTCCACAGAGTCCACCATGTTGCTTGAACGTGTTTCAACAATTGCCCAGAACGGACAAACCAATATTTTAATCAATATTTGTGAACATTAGCTCTTCTCTTTCAAAGCCGAAAATCTCTGGAGCTGCTCCATAGACAATGAATGGGAGACTGATATCGTGGACCCACAGAATGTTTGTTTTCGTTTTATACCCAAATGAGCTTTACTCTATTGTAGTGTTGTCAGTTGTAAAACAGAAAATGTACCCATATACTCAGATCATTCCCCTGAGTGCTCTCAGTGTCCTCTAGAACATCCCTCCCAAGTCATTGTCTATGAAGCAGCTCCACACTTTATACCTTATGACATCAGAAGTTTGAGTTTTAGCACTCTAGCTTTTCTATTTGGGAGAGAGATGTTCATGTTTACTTATATTTTTGGACTGTCTTAGACCATAAGAATAACATCTTTTAATTTTGAAAATGGCCATAGTGCCCCTTTAACTTGTTTAATTGACAGCTGATGTGTCAGAAGGAGGCGGGAGGTCTGTGAATTGTATTGGATAGAAATTCACAACAGCTTTACAAAGTGACTTTGTGTTATAAATGTATGTACATATTCTTTGAACCTTTAGCGAGCCACTCAGAAATGGGTAGCGAGCTACTGGTAGCGCATAAGATATTTATATTATATATATTATTTGTTGGAGACCCCTGATTTAACATGTAAAGAGAGATTATATGGTGATGACTCAGCAAGGAGATGGTTTAACCAAAGTTTCTCTTTAGATGTGAAATTAATTATTTAAATTTGAATATATTTTAACTGAGAATCCTAATACAGCAAATTGTGTATATATATATAAAATTTGTTATTAACAATTAACTAATTTTAAAAAACTTTATGGGTTAATGGGTCAGTTGACACAAATTATTCATTCATTCAATTATATCATTCGATGAAGTTAAAAGGAGGAATTAGGGTTAGGATTAAAAACCCAGACACACCAAGCCAACATCGGAGAACTAGCGGTCTCACTCCGCCTTTGTCTTGGCCAAAAAGTTGCATTTGAACACACTACAAAGACTACAGCCGACGGCCAGTAAGCACGTATGTTCTGCGCTTGTGTGAGATTAAGTAACTCTCCACACCAGTGGGCGGCGGTAGTTTGTATTTGTCATTCAAAAAGGGAAACCGTGAGGCCGACGACAGTGGATATACAAGCCGTTGTTATGATACATACAGTACATGAAACAAAGCTGCATTTGCCGACTAGTTTCACAACACTCTCACTCACAATTTAGCTTCTCTCCAGATGGCCGTGTGGTTGTGAAAATATCCGTGTATTGGAACGATCAGATGAGATGAAGATGAAAAATGAGAAGAGCCTTCTGTGTTTTTCCTCTTAACTTTACTCTTTGGCTTTCTTTCCTCACTTCCGTTTCTATTCTTGTGCACTGATTCACTTAAGCTGAACAGCGAATCGAGAACGATTTCTCCCACCGATGGGCTCCGCCGCCGAGTAAACATGCTACATTGGCTGAAAAACCTCCGACACGAGCCAGATGCTCACCGACGGCCCCAAACTGTCCGACAGGCAACCATCGGCTTGGAGTGTCAGGGCCTTAACCCTAACCCTTTAGGTGTTCAGTTGCCCCGTTGAGATTTTTTGTTTTTTGGTAATTTGGGTGAATTTACCCTTTTAAATATGCAGTTTACTACATTACCTGACTTGAATCTGAAGTTTGGTGGAACATTAATATGAGGATTGATTGTCATAATTTCAATAATGCCACATCTAAAATCTTCAACTCTTCAACTTGAATTCAACTGTCAGGACTGTGAGTGTGTGATTTGTAGTGTAGACAGAAAAAGTGAGATTATGAGATTATATATGCACCTTTATTGTACAAACTACCACATTAAGTCATGGCAATTACTTTTACCATTATATTCAACACTGTTGATATCATTCAAATTAAATTCTTTCAAATACAGTAATGTTCAGTGTCAAATATCTTTTTGATACAGATTTGATAACACTAACAGGATGATTTTTGGTGTCTGCTACACATCTGTGCACATACAGTACCTCTGTTTCCCTATTCAGGTGGAAATCAATTAACGGAGTGTCTCAAAGTACATGTTTATTTTATGCAATCATATATGCATGTTCAATGTTTTATTTGTACAGTGTTCAACAGATCAGATCATTAAAAAATGCATTGTAAATAAACAAAAAAGTGACAATAAACTAGTTTTTATTGACTAGATACCTTTGCTTTATTTCTTGTTTTCCCCGAATTTAAAGCTGAAGTAAGCGAGATTAGAGCAAATATGATTAAAAACAAATTGTTTTATAAAACGGTCGTTATATCGTGACAGCAGTACATGAAACAGGTAACCTGAAAAAAAATCATGTGCCTCTGTGTCCTCCGGTGCTCCTAACGGCATCTGCAAGATTTAACAGACCAGAGAAAAACAAGCAGTAAGAGCTGATCTGAGGTCCGCTGTCCAGCTGCTGTCTATGAGAGCCGGCTGTCAATCACTCGCCAACTCCGACCAAACGATCAAACTAGGCAGCGCTGATCAAATATGAATCAATATTATGCTACGTTAATGCCTATTTCTCGCCTCAAATGTTTTCAGAATCATCTTGTAAAATGAGAAAGTTTGTGACGCGGAATCTGTGGAATCTGGTGAAGGAACGCCAAGTTCCAGTCACATGACCAGAGCACAGCCAATAGGAACGCTCTCTCCCTGAAATGAACTGTGATTGGTCAAAGTCTCCCGTCACGGGCTAGATTTTTTAAAGCCTGAAAACAGAGCCATAAGTAGGTGCAGAAGTCTAGTTATCTCTCACAACACTTGAATTACAATATGCTGAAAGGTTATTATGGAATTTTTGTCCAATGATGCCAAAAATATACTGCCTACTGCCACTTTAAGTTGATTCCATTTTGTTGACGAAATTGAAACCTGCTCCCATGAAATTATTCAGCTTCCCCCTCTCTATGTTCACATCAATTTCTTGCATCATAAACTCTTCCAGAATCTATCTACATTGCTGATAAAATGTGTCAGATCACCTCTTTCCTTGCACTTTTTGAGGTCCCCTAGCAGTTTCTTTTTCAAAACATGCGCAGTCTCACTGTAGTCGACACTGACCGGAGCCATCGGTGGAGTCCCGTGCCAAATGGGAGGAATGTACCAGGTGCAAGTGTCTGGCTCGAACTCCATCACATCAGAGATCTTAGTGATTTTGGCCTTCTTCATCCTAGTGTCCTTCCGGATCATTTCATTAAGCTGTTTCACCAACTCTTTACCTCTCTTCTTCCTCTCTACAGCAGGCAGGTCCGACGTGTTGGTATGCACAAAATGACACAGTGGCTTCTTGCCCACATCCTTCAAACTTGTGAAAGCATGAAGCACCATCTCTAAGACGTCTTTCTCTCTGGAGATGTCCTTGGAAATGCTGACGATTGTGGCGTCACTAAGTGCCACAGCGAGGCTCGCTACTTCCTTATCACGCTCATGGCTATGATCATCTTGAACCATTTGATGCGGTTTCAGTCCCTCGGTGTCGATGATCATGATGCAGTCGCACCCCAGTTCCTTCCTGGCGTCGTTGTTGACACTGATCAGCTGGATGAACGCCCCTCTGGTGCATGTTCCTTTGCTGGCGGCAAACCTGACCCCAAACATGCTTTGGAGCAGAGTCGATTTTCCTGAGTTTTCAGCTCCGATGATTGCGATGACTTTGAGCTTACTGTCCGAATGCATCGTGTTGTGAAGCTCGGTGAGCACCTCGGTGACCCATTTCATCGGGATGTTTGCTGCATCTCCATCCACAAGCTCAAGAGGGAAACCATCCAGCAGCATCTGAGCACAGAGTGCAGGGAGTTGTTCCATGGTTTTTCTCTGACGGCTGTACTCTGGCAGGTGATAAGCGCTTTCATACAGCTGCCCACACTCTCGAAAAAAGTGCTCCAGGCGTAGAGAGCAAACGGATATTTGCTTGTCAATCTCCGCAATTTTTTCCATATCTTGGGGAAATTTCTCGCTTAGCTCTTTGTAACGATCGCGCAGAGCTGACAGCTGGTGCCGGGTCCGATTGTCCAAATCGATTTCCAGCCATCTGAGGAAATAGTAGCGTTGCACTTCTGAGGTGATCACCCCATGAAGGAAGCTTAACATTGCAGCTGTCATCTCAAATCTTTGCTGTTTGCTTCTAAGATCTTTTTCTTTTGTTTTCAAAGACTTGCGGTAGTCTTCAGTGCTCTGGTTGCCAACTTTTCGCAGTCTCCAGCACTCAGTTTCCAGCCACGAAAGCGATTTCCAGACGTGTCCCTGGAAAAGCATTTGTTTTTCTTTGAATTTGGAGGTGCTAGTGATGTATTTGGTGACTTTAACCTCATTCCTCAACGCACTCTGGCATTCATCACTATCCTCATCAACCAGGATCCCACAGCAGCGAGCTCTGTCAGCCAGATTTGCGATCGACTCTTTGTTTGGGCAGTTTTTTAGCACCTCAGAGATTGATTCCTGGAGGGCTCTTATCAGCTCTGCAACGGTCTTTTTCTTCTGGCTCACATTGGTTGTCTTTAAACTTGGTTTCATCGTCATCATTTTGAGCACAAATGTTTTCCCCTGTACGCTGCTGATCAAAATGACCTTTGCTTTCACATCTTTTCCTTCCAGGTTGTTGAAGTAATCAGCTTCTGATTCATCACAGAAGATGTAAACAGCTGCAGATGTCTGGCAGAGGAACGAGAATTGCTTGTCAAAGGCCCTGATGTCTCCTCTGAGGTTGGCGACAGCCAGCGGATCAGTGAATTTGTCCGTGCTCCTACACGGGAGGTACCAGCTGATTTCGACCAGCCCGTCTGAAATCCTCCTGGGCACATCACCACACACCATGTTCCGATGATAAAATGTGTCATGGCACTCCTTAGTGTTACTGAGCAGCTGGTTCAGCATCTGAGACTTGGACAAGCTCGTCCTCCCCAGCCTGACGAATGACACCAGGGGAATATCAGAGAACACAATTCTTTCTTCACAGCTTAACTTTCTGGATGTCTGGTTGGAACGCCGGAAGGTTCGGACAATTTTGCGCATGGACCACAACTTCAGTGTGATTTCTCTTGCTTCATGGTCGGGCAGCAGGAGCGGGACCGCAAACTGGCAAAGTGCCATTTTCACAACTATGTCCTGCTGAAGAAAGCCGTCCGAACAGAGAAACAACGCAGTTATCAGGTCCAGCGGATTGATGGCGTTGCTCTTGTCTGTGTCCGCATCGCTGGACACACATTTGACACTTCTAGCATTTGCGTTCAACATCATGAGTTTCTTCAAAAAGGCCTCGGGAAGTGACTTTACAGTTTCAAGTTTAGTCTCTGATATATCATTTTGATTTATCTCCAGAACAGCGCTGAGTGTGAGCTTGTCTTCATACTGGTCCTCGAGTCCGATCTTTGACAGCACCTCCCTGAGACATGGCTCTGCAAATCAATAAGAAGAGACCAATAAAGGTACAGGATGCTACATTTTCCTCTTTATCTATTAGGTGAATAGCCACTGCACACACAAGTGAGGAGAGCTCTACACAGCCTGTCAAAACCTTTAATGTAATATTCAAAGTAATGTTTGCTGTGGCTCTGAGGAGCTTTCTTGCAGAGCCATTAGCTTGTTTTCCTAATCAACCCGTTCTCACTCCCAGCTTGTCAAATACCAGCTGGTCAGTGCCCCTTGGCATGAATGTGAATGTGTTGTCCTAGGGCGGCACACTGGTGCAGTGGTTAGCACTGCCACCTCAGAGCAAGAGGGTCGCAAGGGAGTTTGGAGTTTGCATGTTCTCCCCATGTAAGTGTGGGTTTTCTCCGGGTTCTCCGGTTTCCTCCCACAGTCCAAAGACATAACACCACATTCACACCTACGGGACTCTAAATGTCCCGTAGGTGTGAATGTGAGCGTGAATGGTTGTCTTTCTCTATGTGTCAGCCCTGTGATAGTCTGGCGACCTTTCCAGGGTGTACTCTGGTGCACCAATGTCGCCAAATGTCAGCTGGGATCGGCTCCAGCTTCCCCTGCAACCCTGAGTAAGATAAGCGGTTACAGATAATGGATGGATGGATGTGTTGTCTTAAAACAGCTGCACATTGAGAGGATTTCGACAGGCTCTGCTTATTCTGATAATATTTCAGTTTGCCATTTTTGTTATGCATTTGTATGGTTGACATGTTAAGCATTTTTTTTAAAAGCAGACGATATAAGCTCTCACCTGATGTGGTATATCTATGTATTCTTGTAGAGATCGCCTCACTGCACCGATCGTTCAGTACCGTTGAGACAGAGATAATGTACTCTGTGTCCGGCTTTAAATCAGGGAATATCTTGTGGCAGTCTTCGGTGTGTATTGCTAGCGGTTCTGTCCCTTGACTTTTGACAGTTATAAGGAACTGATGTGGGATTCCCTCCATGTTCTCCCCTTTGGTCCATTTCAAAGACACAGCCGTGGCTTCTGAATGTTCCTTTGTTAAGTGTCGAGGGGCTGGCACCGCTGCAGGAGAGCAGTCATGTTTAGTAAAAATGTTTAATAAAATGGTAATATGAACACACTGCAGTGAAAGGAATATGAAATGTCTCGGCATCTCTGACATTACCTGTGAATTTAGATGCCGTGACCCATTCACTTAAACTGCCATCCTCGTCTTCCGTGGCCACGCTGAATGAATACTTTTGTCCAGTTTTAAGATTGTTTATTTCAATTTTGTGAACGTCTTTAATGACATGGCAACCTTCCACCTTCGTGCCGGAGCTCCACTTCACTCTGAAGCTCTTGGGCCCTTCCAGTCCCATCGGTGATCCCCAGCTCAGGACCACAGAGTTTGGCTTCACTGACAGGAACTGTATCTTACCAGGAGGGGGCACCACTGGCAAACATAAGACAGCACAGGAAATCATTTGTACCACTTGTACAGTCATATCACACCTTACATCCAAACGTGATCATCTTGTGGAACAGTCTGTTTCAGTGTCATAACAAATAATTCACTCTGAAAGCAATTCTGGAAATGATCATTTTTAGCATCCATTTACAGTAAAACTGGATCATTAACCACTGAGAATAGGTTTGGCAGTTTATTAAAAGTTTGTATTTTTGGTAACTGGCTCTGGAGGGGCCCCTAAATCAGTGCTTCTGCTGGGAAGTCATTGTTATTAACTTTGCATTTCTAGTCAAAGGGCTTAGTCATTTCTGTCAATAACAGAGCCCCAAAAGTCCTACTGAAAAACTGAGGGAATAGCCTAAACATTCACTTTGAAGATGTCGCAAGTAAGAAACCATCATGATACATTTTAAGTGTCTGTTCATCCCTTCAGTTTATCTGTAGGACTTTAAGAGCTAGTTAATGTGCCGTTGTTTTGTAATTAGGGCAGTCAATCGATTCAAATACTTAATCGCGATGAATTGCAAAAAAATATGTATCTGTTCAAAATGTACATTAAAGGGAGATTTGACAAGTATTTAATACTCTTATCAACATGAGAGTGGGCAAATATGCTGCTTTACGCCAACATTTAGCGTAAGTTTGGAGCATTACTTAACCTCCTTTGCAAAAAGCTAGGATAGCATAGTTGAGACCAATGGATTCCTTAGGTTTTCTAGTTAGATATGATACCAGTAAAATTCAAAAAGTTTTAAAACTGACCCCGCTACAACCTCCAAAAGATCGATTGCGTTAATGCATTAAAGCAATTAGTGGCGTTAAAACGAATTGGCATTAATGCGTTATTATGGCGTTAACTTTGACAGCCCTAGTTGCAATGTTTAATTGAGGGTACCTGCGCTTTAAATCCTGTGTGTTGAGATACTGGTGAATTTATTTGTAGTTATTGTGTTGTTTGTTGTTAATGTGCTGTTGGCATTAATTGTGTGTTGGTTCGCTGTAAATCCTGTTGAGGTACAGGTGAATTTACTTAGTGCTGACAGAAGCATCCGTTCCCAGGGGCTCATTATATGACTGTTCAACATCACATAGCACATTTTATAGTTTTTACCTTTGCCCGGCCCTGTCAGTAAGTCAGTCTTTCTACAGCGTATCATAAAAGCATATTACATCAGAGACAGAGTTTCTTGTGTCCCTACTGATCTGCTTCGTTATGACACCCTTCATTCATTCAACAGGGAAACATCGCGGTGGTGCTGTGAATGAGTGAGAGAAAAGTTCATTTCTGATTGTTTCACGCCGATTACGTTGTAAAGCACAAATAAATAACCTCTGCGACCACCAGCAGTCCTCTTACCATGTCATGTTGCTTTTTCATACGTCAGCAGACTAATTTGTCTAATCTTCACAGGTCTTTAGACCGCGGTGTATATGCAGACAACAGTGGGTTGAAGGAACCTTTTAGCTCCTCGAAAAATAGTTCCAGGAACTAAAAGTTCTGGGAACTTTTGGTAGAAACCCGGCTAAACACACAAAAGTCTAACGTTTTTTTCATGTGCAGTATAAGCTTTATCAAGTGGAACATTTGTGTATTGCATTTAATGCCACCCAATTAGATTGCTTATCTCTACATCCAGATCACTGAGGCCTGTATTTAGGAACCATTTGTCTGTGCATCTGAAGTATTTACTCACCTGTCTCAGGCACCTTGCATTCTTCACCACCAGAAATCTGTAATGAAATAGTATTAATAGACAAAATGCAGCATGTCACTACAAGATATTTTTGTGTGTTATTTACACATTTGATGTTCACCTGACTTGGAGTACGACGCGAGATGATGTCATGGCCTCTGTGATTCCCCTTTGCACAAATGCTGCAGATTTGCATCTGATCAGTCCTGCAGAGGAAATCCAGAGACTTTTTATAGTGCTGGCAGCGTTTCCCCTCGACTTCGTTGCACACATCTGTGAGCATGTGGTTCCGCAGGGCTTCCACTTTGTAGTGCTGCCGGACATGGTACTCGCATAAGGAGATGTTACAGGTCAGGCAGGTCTTCATAGCTATAGCCCGGCGGCAAATGTCGCAGATCACCTCTTCCTCTCTGTTTTCAGGTGGAGAAATAAAGTGCAGCTTATAAAAGCAGCAGTAGGCAGAATGTTTTTGGCATCATTGGGCAAAAATTCCATAATAACCTATCAGCATATTGTAATTCAAGTGTTGTGAGAGAAAACTACACTTCTGCACCTCCGCTCGTGAATAACCTGCTGCTCTGTTTTGACAGGAGACTTTGACTAATCACTTGTTACTTCAATGCCTATTTCTCGCATAAATGTTTTCAGAAACATCTTGTAGTGTACTGTTTAGCTGTTAAATGAGAAAGTTTGCTCCGGCTGGTGGGCGGTGCTTGGTATTTCCTCAACCTGGCTGCCGGGTCACAAACGTCCTCATTCAACAGCTAAATATTACGTGTACCCGGCATTAGCCTCTGCTGCATCAATTTTGATCAGTCTTTATAGAAGCGTTAACTTGTTAACTAATCTGCTGGAGCACCCACTCAACTGTATAGTAATGTAGTGAATTTAAAAAGTGTCTCACATATCATCATATAAAACCGTCTCCTCGTCATATTGGGAATTTCTTGATCCAGAAGTCGTCCCCGATGAATTATCTGATGTGTTAGATGAGAATTTGGTTTTTGCTGTTTGTGGATGGTCCCAACTGAAACTCACAGAAATGTATCATAGTTTCCATCCATCTCAATAATCTGCAATTAGAAGATACAAGAAGATACTGTTTTGTCTTACTTTGGATGTGAAGGAAACTCCATCCACTGATTAATACTCTGTGACTCCAAACCGGATCTCACACTGTTCACTTTTGCCCTGAAAGTCATAACAACATATTTTGTTTTGTGTTATTCATTATCAAAATGTAACCGTAAAAACAAGGTGGAGATCTAACAATTCACTTAAAACAATTATATATATTGTCAGGTTTCTTACTGTTGGTCTTGTGTTAAATTGTATATGTTTTCTTATTATGAAAATAATTATGTAATTAAGTGTATCATTAAATATTTTTTTACAGAAGATATATGTCGATAGAGCTCGTCTCTACCGCTCTATATATTTTCGTTCAGCTCCCTGCTGTTAACCAGCACACCCAACCCTGCCACACCAGGTGGACAGACAGTATGTGACAGATTTTGTCAAAGTGTGAGAACAAATTGTTTATATGAAAACACTACTGATAATGACTGGGATCTGATCATTTCTCAGCGCTTGAAAATGTCACCAAAGTTGCTTGTATCAAAGCACAAAAAGTGTTGAATATTTGACTGATTCATGTACTGCTCTTTCGATAACAGCAAATGAATTAGACAGCAATATTATGACGCAAGTTACTGCAGTATTTAAACTTGTAAAGTGATCAGGGGCTCTGTGGTCAGTCCTTAGTACTGGATACACAGCAGGCATTGTACTTCTAACCTGTAAATCATTACACTTTACTGAAAGGGAGTGAACAGAACAAACTAAGAAATGCTGACAGCTGAAAAGAATTGTAAATTATTGTTGAAACTACAGCAAATCCATAGAGTGCGGCAGGGATGACATATTTTTGTAGGCCAACCAGGAAGTTAGCATCGCCCTGGTTCCCTCGACAAAAAGCCAATGGGATTTTTCCATTGGATTTTGGATTATTGGAGAAAATATCTGTGGCAAACAAACATTTATGATACTTACATGTTTTCTACCATAACATAATCTCCATAATTGAACACCACATTTATGATTTTTGAAGCATGAATGCAATTGCCAGAAGTTAAAATTTACATCGTGTAGAATAAGCAGCCAAACAGGGTGATGTTAGAATGAAACTAGCATTGCACTCGGAGAGCGCAGACCTCCGCCAAGTAATGACTTTAAAAACAGATCACAGCTAACAGCTGGCGGTACTGTGAGGTGGTCGGCTTATTATTAACACGGTGTGCTTTCGTGTAACGTATCGAAGGATGCCTCTCTTATTCATCAGCTTTATGTCTGTATAACGTTACACTACGTTGTCTCTCATCCCGTCATCCACCACTTTTTTCTTTCTCACCACGGATGGCCAGCAGCTCCACACATCCATACACGTATCTCTCTGCTCTCAGAAGGAGGCGGGGTCATGCGTCATCAACGCATCATCAGTTACACTGCATGTGTTATACCCAGAGGTCTTAATGTTCTGGCTGATCGGAATCCGTAAATAAATTCCTGAATCCGGATCATGATCACACCCCACCCCTCCAAAAAATGTCATTCAAATCTATCACGAGCTTTTGGAGTAATCCTGCTAACAGACAAACAAAAACTTGTGAAAACTTGCGAAAACTCTTGCCCAACGACTATCCTGACCATAACCAATCGACGTGAATGCCCAACCTTAACCACAGTTAGATGGGACGATTTATAACACTCCCATGTCTGTATGCTAAATATTATGCCGGAGATGGTTAGCCTAGCTTAGCATAAATCAACTAACCTGGTTGGGTAGTTGTTACAATTTGATTTTTAATGGATTAAACAAATGAGATATAAGCTGTTAATGAGCACGCTTTAGAGGTGCTGGTTCGCACATTTAGTTTTCTTTGGACAGAGCCAGGCTAGCTGTTTCCCTGTTTCCAGTCTTTGTGCAAAGCTAAGCTAACCAGTTCAACAGAAAAATAAATCTGTCTTACTGTTTTTTCCTAAAGTTGAGTGGTATGTCTTTAGAAGACATCTCTGATGGACATGCAGAGCTTGTAGACCCTGGTGTCTTTTCACTGGAAAAACAGAACAAAAACATTTCATTTAACAGAGGGAGAAACATTTAAATGAATGATTACAAAAAACACTTTTGTGTTTCCCTAACCCTACAACCCCTCACTACGAGGTTAAATTACCTTTTGAAAATACAATGTTTTAAAGGGAGAAATACACATAAGCATATTTAAATGGACTTTACTTGGAATTTTAGGGAAGTGTGATTACAAAACACCAAAGCATAGACAATGTTTTTTTTTTTATATCATACAATATAAGCATTACATCAGAATGTAAATGAATGAGGTATATATTTTTATCTCACTGTTTTTTTCCGAAACGAAGAGGGAAGTCCATTGACGACGTCTCTGCATCACAATGAGAGTATGAAGACACTGGTGGCCTAACAATGAAAAAGTGTGAAGCTTTCATTAAACACGTAAAAAAGTGCAGTTTGTAAATTGATTTATATGGGGAAAAATACATAGTAGAGATTTTTAAACTTTATCTGCCATGTAAAGGAATAGTTTGACATTTTGGAAAAATATGCAAATTCACTTTTGGTCGTTTCTAGAAGGTAACCATGAAGTTGCGAAAACGTGCGAAAACTCTCACACTGCCCAACGACTCTCCTGACCTTAACCATTTGAGGTGAATGCCTAACCTTAACCATCTCGTGAGAGACTTTCAACTTGGGGGTTACCTTCTAGACAGACGAGTTAGGTGATACGATTTATACCACGCTCATGTCTGTATGCTAAATATTATGCAGGAGGTGGTTAACTCAGCTTAGCATAAATCAACTAACCTGGTTGGGTAGTTGTTACAATTTGATATTTAATGGATTAAACAAATGAGATATAAGCTGTTAATGAGCACGCTTTAGAGGTGCTGGTTCGCACATTTAGTTTTCTTTGGACAGAGCCAGGCTAGCTGTTTCCCTGTTTCCAGTCTTTGTGCAAAGTTAAGCTAACCAGTTTAAAAGGAAAATAAATCTGTCTTACTGTTTTTTCCTAAAGTTGAGTGGTATGTCTTTAGAAGACATCTCTGATGGACATGCAGAGCTTGTAGACCCTGGTGTCTTTTCACTGGAAAAACAGAACAAAAACATTTCATTTAACAGAGGGAGAAACATTTAAATGAATGATTACAAAAAACACTTTTGTGTTTCCCTAACCCTACAACCCCTCACTACGAGGTTAAATTACCTTTGAAAATACAATGTTTTAAAGGGAGAAATACACATAGGCATATTTAAATGGACTTTACTTGGAATTTTAGGGAAGTGTGATTACAAAACACCAAAGCACAGACAATGTTTTTTTTTATGTCATACAATATAAGCATTATATCAGAATGTAAATGAATGAGGTATATATTTCATCTCACTGTTTTTTTCCGAAACGAAGAGGGAAGTCCATTGATGACGCCTCTGACTTACATTGAGGGTATGAAGACACTGGTGGCCTAACAATGAAAAAGTGTGAAGCTTTCATTAAACACGTAAAAAAGTGCAGTTTGTAAATTGATTTATATGGGGAAAAATACATAGTAGAGATTTTTAAACTTTATCTGCCATGTAAAGGAATAGTTTGAAATTTTGGAAAAATATGCAAAATCACTTTTGGTCATTTCTAGAAGGTAACCCTGAAGTTGCGAAAACGTGCGAAAACTCTCACACTGCCCAACGACTATCCTGACCTTAACCATTTGAGGTGAATGCCTAACCTTAACCATCTCGTGAGAGACTTTCAACTTGGGGGTTACCTTCTAGACACACGAGTTAGGTGATACGATTTATACCACCCTCATGTCTGTATGCTAAATATTATGCAGGAGGTGGTTAACTCAGCTTAGCATAAATCAACTAACCTGGTTGGGTAGTTGTTACAATTTGATATTTAATGGATTAAACAAATGAGATATAACCTGTTAATGAGCACGCTTTAGAGGTGCTGGTTCACACATTTAGTTTTCTTTGGACAGAGAAAACTGTTTCCCTGTTTCCCTGTTTCCAGTCTTTGTGCAAAGCTAAGCTAACCAGTTTAAAAGGAAAATAAATCTGTCTTACTGTTTTTTCCTAAAGTTGAGTGGTATGTCTTTAGAAGACATCTCTGATGGACATGCAGAGCTTGTAGACCCTGGTGTCTTTTCACTGGAAAAACAGAACAAAAACATTTCATTTAACAGAGGGAGAAACATTTAAATGAATGATTACAAAAAACACTTTTGTGTTTCCCTAACCCTACAACCCCTCACTACGAGGTTAAATTACCTTTTGAAAATACAATGTTTTAAAGGGAGAAATACACATAAGCATATTTAAATGGACTTTACTTGGAATTTTAGGGAAGTGTGATTACAAAACACCAAAGCACAAACAATGTTTTTTTTTTATATCATACAATATACGCATTACATCAGAATGTAAATGAATGAGGTATATATTTTATCTCACTGTTTTTTTCCGAAACGAAGAGGGAAGTCCATTGACGACGTCTCTGACTCACAATCAAAGTATGAAGACACTGGTGGCCTCACTCTGAAAAAGTATGAAGCTTTCGTTAAACACATAAAAAAGTGCAGTTTGTAAATTGATTTATATGGGGAAAAATACATAGTAGAGATTTTTAAGCTTTATCTGCCATGTAAAGGAATAATTTGACATTTTGGAAAAATATGCAAATTCACTTTTGGTCGTTTCTAGAAGGTAACCGTGAAGTTGCGAAACGTGCGCAAACGTGCGAAAACGTGCGTAAATGTGCAAAAACTCTTGCGCCTTCACTATTCAAGGTGAAATCTTACCTTAACCAGAGTTATATGGGATGCTTATATTAGCTTAGCTTAGCATAAATCACCTAGCCTGGTTAAGCTAACCAGTTCAACAGGAAAATAAATCTGTCTTACTGTTTTTTCCTGAAGTTGAGTGGTATGTCTTTAGAAGACATCTCTGATGGACATGCAGAGCTTGTAGACCCTGGTGTCTTTTCACTGGAAAAACAGAACAAAAACATTTCATTTAACAGAGGGAGAAACATTTAAATTAATGATTACAAAAAACACTCTTGTGTTTCCCTAACCCTACAACCCCTCACTACGAGGTTAAATTACCTTTTGAAAATACAATGTTTTAAAGGGAGAAATACACATAGGCATATTTAAATGGACTTTACTTGGAATTTTAGGGAAGTGTGATTACAAAACACCAAAGCATAGACAATGTTTTTTTTTTTATATCATACAATATAAGCATTACATCAGAATGTAAATGAATGAGGTATATATTTGATCTCACTGTTTTTTTCCGAAACGAAGAGGGAAGTCCATTGACGACGTCTCTGACTTACAATGAGAGTATGAAGACACTGGTGGCCTCACTCTGAAAAAGTATGAAGCTTTCATTAAACACATAAAAAAGTGCAGTTTGTAAATTGATTTATATGGGGAAAAATATGAAGTGGAGATTATTAAATGTAATGATATAGTTTGATAATTTTGGAAATATACAGTATACAGTAATTTTTTAACACTTTGCTTTCTATTTTCAATTCAATTCAATTCAATTCAATTTATTTTTATATAGCGTCAAATCACAACAGAAGTTATCTCAGGACGCTTTATATATAGAGCAGGTCTTAGACCGTTCACCATAGTTTAGAGACCCAACAAGATCCACCAATCGCGCTGTGGCCAGGAAAAACTCCCCGTATTTGACATGTACATTTAATCAATTTCAACTTACTTGCAAATTATTACTGGTAGAAATCAGCCTTTCTTGTGCCACACCAATCACAAGCACCATCACGAAATTTTTATTCATAACTAGGGCTGTCAATATTACAAAATATTGAATCGCTAACGTCTGTTCAAAATGTACCTTAAAGGGAGATTTGTCAAGTATTTAATACTCTTATCAACATGGGAGTGGGTAAATATGCTTGCTTTATGCAAATGTAAGTATATATTTATTTTGGAAATCAATTAACAACACAAAACAATGACAAATATTTTTAGAAACCCTCACAGGTACTGCATTTAGCATAAAAAAATATATGCTCAATTCATAAATTGGCAAACTGCAGCCTAACAGGCAACAACAGCTGTCAGTGTGTCAGTGTGCTGACGTTACTGTTACTTGCCCCAAACTGCATGTGATCATCATAAAGTGGGCATATCTGTAAAGGGGAGACTCGTGGGTACCCAAAGGACCCATTTTCATTCACATATCTTGAGGTCAGAGGTCAAGGGACCCCTTTGAAAATGGCCATGCCAGCTTTTCCTCGCCAAAATTTAGCATAAGTTTGGAGCGTTATTTAACCTCCTTCGTGACAAGTTAGTATGACATGATTGATACCAATGGATCCTAGTTTCATAGGATTCCTGTATCTTCACTCTAGCTTTAAAACTGAGCCAGCTAAAACCTAAAAATCGCAAGTTGTGTTAACGCGATAAATAAAATTAGTGGCGTTAAAACAAATTTGCATTAATACGTTATCCCGTTAACTTAACTGACAGCCCTGTTCATAACTAATACTTTTTCAAGGTAAATATTTACATATAATTACAAATATGATTGAAGATTTTCTGTACCTCTTGTCCTTTGAGTCAGCCGACATTTCTGACAATGCTTTGTCATGGAATGTAGACACAAGACGTTTCACATTCACCCTGAAAGGCATTAAAACAGTGAAATGACTCTGCTGCTCTGAGAAATATTGTGTGATGGCAGATTATTTGTCTTACAGCGTGGACACACATACAACGTCAGGAGCGCGTGGCGGCTGCGTTACCTGTTGTTTTTTATTTCGGCGTCCATGTTAACAGGTTAGAACAACCACACTGCCCGCATTAGACGCTGCGTCTCTTTTATAGAATAGAGGTCTCGCCTATTTTTGACGCGAGCCGCGCGCGTCTCAGCTGCGTCTCACAGCAGCAACAGACAGTGAAAGTGATCTAGTGACAGTATATTGACATCATATCAGCTACATTACTACAGTTTACATGTCTAGACATCTGTAGAATATGTCACAGACAGTGAAGGTACATTACTACAGTTTCGATGTCTAGACATCTGTAGAATATGTCACAGACAGTGAAGGTGATCTATTGACAGTATGTCGACATCATACCAGCAAGACTTTACTACAGTTTTGAGGTCTATCTGTACAATATGTTAGGGAGATGAAAAAAAGTAAAGTCTTATTTTTAAATCAACACTTCCTGCTTTCATTTCAAAATAAAAGCCCTCAAGCGTTTTTTTTTCTATGGACATAATTCCTTCATTTGTTAACACAAGGCTTTTATTCTGAAATATGAGCAGTCAGTGCTGTGGAATACACAGTGACTTGGAAAGCTCCATGAATTGATAAAGTATGGGGTTTAAATCAACACTTCCTGCTTTCATTTCAAAATAAAAGCCCTCAAGCGTTTTTTCTGTGGACAGAATTCCTTCATTTGTTAACACAAGGCTTTTATTCTGAAATATGTGCCGGACAGTGTTCTAGAGCATGCAGTGACTTGGAGAGCTCCATGAATGAATATAGTACAGAGTTTTATTATTATTATTATTTACTAATTACCACACCTTTCTTAACCTTTCTCTGTCTAAAATAAATATAAATTATATTTATCATGAAGTTAAATGGCCATTAAAAGCTAAACTCTATGTAGAAAGAAAGGGCTGACAGCAGCAGCAGACACGCAGCTGGTGTGAACACCCGACGTGTGTATCACGCAGCCACCACGCCACGCAGCCGCCACACGCTCCTGATGTTGTATGTGTGTTCCAGGGCTTAGACTTTAGACTATAGACTTTAGACTTTATTGTCCCACAAGGGGAAATTATTTTCCACAGCACTGTACTTGTCAGACACCAATACATACAACAGCACACAGTAACACAGTAACAGTACCAACGACAGCAATACAACAGTGACAACAACAGAAAATTACGTACAGCAGTACATACTCAGGCCTGTTCAGCGACGCCTGTTGTTTAAGGTGGCTATAACTGCCGGTATCAGGCTTTTCCCAAAGCGAGCCCTATTGCACCTCAGTGTTCTGTACTAGTGCCCGAAGCGGGGCATTATGGTGAGGTGGTGATTGAGTGGGTGTGTGATGTCCTGTGCTATTGAGATTGCAATGCATGCAATGGCCTTGTTTTGCTGAGTTCTGTGAGGTTGGGTGTGGGGAGACCAATTATCCTGGCAGCAGTGTTGGTTATGCGTGTGAGTTTTGACCAATTAGTGACGGATAACATGTTAAAAAAGCAGGTGGAACAGCAGAATAGGATGGGATGGATAATGCTCTGGTACAACAGTAGGATGAGATGGGGGGCAACATAAAGTACTTTCAGTTTGCGGACGACTGATGGTATTTGATGGCTCCTTTATTGGATGACATTGATGTGTTTGTCAAACCTGAGTTTTTTGTCCAGAGTCACTCCAAGGTATTTAAAGTTGCTAACTACTTCAACTGTTTGGGTATTGATGATGACGGGGTGCTAAGGTGAGGTGGGATCGATTTTCATTTCTTTTGTTTTGCTGACGTTGAGGTGAAGATGGTTGTCCCCACACCTCTGAGGGAAGTGAGCAACTGTGTTGTGATAGTCCAGGGCAGAGTTATTGTCTGTGAGTAGGGCAAGAATGGCTGTGTCGTCTGAGTATTTGAGGTAGGTGGTTTTGGGTGACGGTCTTAATGTATGCACAGAGTACAGAGTTGAAGTGTAACTCTGAGGGCATTCTGTTTATCAAGATTCAGTATAGTTGACATTCAAATAATCTAAGTAAATTCTGTACAACCAATTTTATTGATTATGATTGGTATTCATTTCTATTGAGGTGCTTAAAGGTCAAAAATATGTTATGGATTCTTACCTTTCATTTTCCTCCTCCGAAGAATCCATCACTTTTTTTGACAGTCAGAGTCAGAATCAGTTACAGCTTACACCGCCATCCACCTTTGATCCATACTGACACTGAACCATTAGATATTTATAGAGTTGGGTAGTAAATTAATAACATAATGAAACATCATATGTGTGAGATCATTCTATGCTTTGGATGTAAAATCTTAATCTGCAAAGCAACTAACTATACTGTGCGGCAGGAACAGCACTGGGACTGAAATTCAGCCCGGGACTTTTAACACTGTTTGTATATGCTAAGGATGTCACCACTGCACTGAATAAAAACAAGACCAGGCCAGGAGAGCCTAGGTGATCTGGAACACCAGTTACAACTCGTCACGCTCACAATTAAAAAGACTGATCAAATCAGATTTCAACATAAACGAGGATCAGTCCAAATTGGGAGGGGAGGCTTGTATCCTCAGTATTGAACGTAGGTTATTAGATTGGCCCAGTCTGACAGGCAGCGTGCTATAGAGGACGTAACCTGCCAAAATAAATAAATGTAAATAAATAAGTTTGGGAAATAAATAAGGGGTGAAATGCAGGGGAAATCGTGCATGAATAAATGCAAAAATAAATACATAAATAAATATATTCAAACATTTATAAAAAATAAATACACAGACAAATAAAAGGAAAATCAAACAGAAGAGTAGAAAAGTAAGGGAATTGATTCAAAGGAAAATAAATAAAGAAGCAAATTAAAACATGAATATTAATTTATTTAATATATATATTATATATTTTATAATTTGATTAATAGCCACATTTATTTTTAATATTATTTTTGCTACTTTTAATGACATATTTATTTGTTTATCAAGTAATTTATTTATTTATTCATTTATTTTTGATTTTGTCAAGTTCCGTCCTCCATAGCTTTCCGCTCTGTGCTGTCTGCGGCTGTGAGGGCCAGGCAGGCTGGCCCATTCCATGGCCAAAGACCATACACTTCCCGAACTTTCCAATTGCCAGTCTGCCCCTGCCGTGCAGGTCAAATAAATGCAGTGGAGTACAAAGTACAATATTTCACCATTAAATGTAGTGGAGTAGTATATAATAAAAATTCCACATAGTAATACTGGACTTAAGATCAGTCCTTGAGGAAGATTTATGCCTATAGTCTGTAAATTATACCAGCAGCAATATTATCAGTTTATCTCTGTATTACAATGGCCAGTGTATGGAATGAGATGAGGGGTGGAAACATTGGAAACCTGTGATCATGTTATAGACAACATATGGCCTCTCCAGGTCAACAGTAGAGTTTGCAGAGACAGGATTGCAATCCAGGGGAAATAACCAAAAAGAGTAAGTGTTTGGTGCCATGCAGGCTTCCTTGCAGACCAATTTGCATTTATAGAACTATATCTAATTTACAAAAGCAAATACATTTTGTAAGAAATGTAATGGTACCCAAATTCAGTTTTTTCATCAACATAATAAGGACGTGTTTTTTATGAATATTCACTCACAATATAATCCAATATGCAACAAATATGTTCCCTTTAGTAGCATATAAACATATTTTTTAGGAGACAGGGTTGGGCAGATGAACCCGCAGTGATACACTAGAGCACACTTACAAACTTGCAAAAGACATGTTCACAAAAAATATTCGGCTCACAAAGATTCCAATTTGATTATGTTAATTAAAAAAAAGAAAATGGGCCAAGATTTCATAGCTACGCCCCTGGCGCTAAGACGCATGTCCATGCTGAAGCAGAGACAAGCTTTACCCTGACACTGCTAACAATTAAACTAAATGTATATTGCTAAATACTGTATGTTGTCAACTAAAAACTTTTGAAATGTTATTTTATAACAGGGAACTTTAAATAGCAACCGTGTATATGAAGATGAAAAGACAATGTCTCCTGCATAGGGTCATACTGACATGAGATAATTATTCAAAATGTGGCTAGCAGAAAATCCGATAGATAGAAAAATCTAATATACTGTATATATATATACTTTATGTGGAATGAAAAATTGTACAAATAGCCTACCTGTAAGAGTCTCCTGGTAAATCAGAGCACGGAGAACTCAAAGAGCTGAACGTGTTGAGGTAGAGGGTGTAGAGTTAGACGGAAGGAAGAAGAAAAGGACTTTGGATTACATGACATAACTTTTAATCTCACTGACAAACCTCTCCCTCATTCTGTATTATATGTAACTAGTTCACATACCAGCAGAAGGCTATATCTACACCATCCCTGTATGGAACCCCACAATATTAAATAAATAAAAACGGCATTATGACATAATTTAATGTATACATCATATACAATATGTTAATGAACCAACATTTTGTGAAATAACTGAAGAAATTCAACTCAACTGAAATGTTTTTCATCTTGTAGGCCTATTTCCATAATTATTTTATTTTATTTCAAAATGTCCTTTTTCTTTGAGTCTTTTTGTATTTCTTTATGATACTTTTCCCAAAAAGACATTTCATATCAAGTTTTATTTCACGTCACTTTTCATAATGACACATTTTATTGCATAATGTCACTTTTCATAATGTATGTTGCCACCGCCCTCTCACCGTTCAGACAATCACATACCCTCTGCCTCTTACGTTGGCAAGCTCAACAACTGCTACCAAACTTAGCCAGTTAGCTCCTGTTAGCTGGAGCAGCAACAATGCTGAAGTTATTCTGAATCGACAAACTGTAGGCTGTGTAGAGGTGATCTTTAAAGTTATCAATTTATTCTTTTGGTACCCTCTTCGCCTTGGTGAAAACTGTATTTCTTTGTCTCATTCTTCTTCCTAGGCTAATGGAAACCACAGTCAGTGCCAGGAGTAATAGTGAGGTCGTTGATATAGACCAGTAGAGGACTCCAAGTTTTGTAGAAGGATTCCAGGGATCCTTTCAGAGAGTCTTATCTTTTCCAATTGTAATCAATGGAAGATTTCCTATATCCAGCTGTTATGTGTTGGAGGGGATACAATAACTTTTTTTTACTTTTTTTTACATACTATGCTATGACTTTTTTATGACTTTTCCGACATGCTATATTATGACTTTTTTTTCTCTTTTTTCGACATACTATACTATGACTTCTTTTTTTTGACATACTATACTACTACTATACTTTTTGACAATGCTATGTAAAGGAATGAAGACACAAGCCTTTTCAAATTCACCCTGAAAGGCATTAAAACAGTGAAATGACTCTCCTGCTCTGAGAATTATTGTGTGTGATGTCAGATTATCTGTCTTAATGTATGCACAGAGTACAGAGTTGGAGTGTAACTCTCAGGGCATTCTGTTTATCAAGATTAAGTATAGTTGACATTCACATAATCTTAGTAAATTCTGTACAACCAATTTTATTGATTATGATTGGTATTCATTTCTATTGAGGTGCTTAAAGGTCAAAAAGATGTTATGGATTCTTACCTTTCATTTTCCTCCTCCGAAGAATCCATCACTTTTTTTTGACAGTCAGAGTCAGAATCAGTTACAGTTTACACCTCCATCCACCTTTGATCCATACTGACATTGAACCATTAGATATTTATGGAGTTGGGTAGTAAATTAATAACATAATGAAACATCATATGTGTGAGATCATTCTATGCTTTGGATGTAAAATATTAACCTGCAAAGCAACTAACTGTACTGTTGCGGCAGGAATAGACTGGGATTGAAATACAGCCTGGGAATTTCAACAGTAATACAGTTTTTGTGGTATAATGACAATCTTTTTCAATTGTAATCCATGGAAGATTTCCTATATCCACCTGTTATGTGTTGGAGGGTATACACTGAAATTTTTTTTTTACTTTTTCGACATCCTATACTATGACTTTTTTATGAATTTTTCCGACATACTATATTGTGATTTTTTTTTACTTTTGTCGACATACTATACTATGACTTTTTTTTTTACATACTATACTATGACTTTTTAATAACTTTTCGACATACTATATGACTTTTTTATGACGTTTTTTGACATGCTATGCTATGCCATTTTTTTCAACATACTATACTATGACTTTTTATGACTTTTTGTCAACATACTACACGATGACTTTTTTTATTTTTTCAACGAAATATACTATGACTTTTTTTCGACATACTATAGTATGGCTTTTTTTAACAAACTATACTGTGACTTTTTTAGACATACTATACTATAACTTTTTTGTACTTTTTTCGACATACTATAATATGACTTTTATAACTTTTTTCAACATGCCATACTATGAAATGAAATTAAATAGATAGCTAGATAGATAGATAGTAACTTTATTGATCCCGAGGGAAATTCAAGTGTCCAGCATCACAATTCCATAGTGCAAACATGTTAATAAAAAGGCAGTAAAAAAGTACAATAAATATACCAGATATAAAAATAACAGCAAGTTAAGCTAAATGAAGTTAATTTAAATGAAGTTAAGCGTGATGTTAAGTAAGAGTAAAATAGTAATGACAATAGTATTGGTTGGAGTTGAGGTAAGTTTTCTGGAGAGAGACATATTATTATTAGTAATAGGCCATAACTAAAAAGTAGGAAAGGAGTAGTAGATCATTCTCTCCTCTCTCTCCATGCCCCACAAGCTCCACTCAGGAAACACAGTCAGTGTCAGGAGTAATAATGAGGTCATTCATATAGAACCGTAGAAGACTCAGAGTTTTGTAGAAGGATTCCAGGTATCCTTCCAGAGAGAGTTTTAACTTTTCTAATTGTGAGCAATGGAATATTTCCTATATCCAGTTATGTGTTGGAGGGGATACAGTGACATTTTTATAACTTTTTTCGACATACTATACTATGACTTGTTTTTTACGTTTTCTTGAAGTACTATACTACTTATTACTTTTTGCGATAAATTTACCATGACATTTTTATGAATTTTTTTTAATATACGACCTTTTTTATGACTTTTTTTGACATACTACACTATGACTTTTTTCGACAAACTAAACCGTGACTTTTTTTTTCCGACATACCATAATATTACTTTTTTATGATTATATATTTTACCGTAACTTTTAATTTTTTTTAACGAAAAATGTGAAAAAAAAGTTGTGTTATAGAATTGTGAAAAAAGTTTATATAAAGTCATAGAATAGTATGTTGGAAAAACATCATAGTATATTATGTTGAAAAAAGTAAGAAAAACAAATTCATAATATGGTATGTCGGAGAAAGAAAAAAAAAAAGTCATAGTATAATATGTCGAAAAAACTGAAAAAAGTCACTCTATAGAACGTTGAAAAAAGTTATAAAAAGTCATGTAGTATATCGAAAAATGTCGTAGTATAATATGTCAAAATAAGTCATAAAAATGTAATAGTATAGTATGTCGAAAAAAGTGATAAAAAAGTCATAGTATAGTATGTCGAAAAACGTAATTAAAAAGTTGTATCATAGAATGTCGAAAAAAGTAAGAGATAAAAGTCATAGTATAGTATGTCGAAAAAAGTCTTAGTATAGTGTGTCTAAAAAAATCTGAAAAAGTCGTAGTATTGTATTATGAAAAAAGTTTTGAAAAGTCATAAAAAAAGTCTAACTGTAGTATGTTGAAAAAATTCATAAAGATGTCATAATATGGTATGTCGAAAAAAAGTAAAAGCAAAAAAAAGTCATAGTATAAAAGAGTGACAAAAATTCACAGTATAGTATATCTAAAAATGTAATACAAAAGATATAGTATAGTATGTTGAAAAAAGTTTTAAAAAGTCATCGTATAGTATATCAAAAAAGTCATAGTATAGTTTTGTCGAAAAAAGTAATAATAAGTTATAGTATAGTATGTTGAAATTTTTTCCATAAAAAAGTCATGCCAAAAAAAACAAAAAAAATTTAATTGTATAGCATGTCGAAAAAATCATAAAAGGCAGAGAATAGTATGTTGAAAAAAGTTTCCAAAAAAGTAAAAATACTATACTATACGTTTTTTGATGTACTATCCTATGACTTTTTTTACATAATATACTACGACTTTTTTATGACTTCATGGCATTGTCAGAGGTGGAGACCTGCGCATGGAAGATTTTAGAGTGTTTTATATATATATATATATACTGTATATATATACAGTATATGTGTGTGTGTGTGTGTGTGTGTGTGTGTGTGTGTGTGTGTGTGTGTGTGTGTGTGTGCGTGCGTGCGTGCGTGCGTGCGTGCGTGCGTGCGTGTGCGTGCATGCGTGTGTGTGTGTGTGTGTGTGTGTGTGTGTGTGTGGAAGTGAGGCAGAGACTTTGTGTTTCACCTTTCTGAAGAGTGGTGTAAGTGTACATGGAGCTGTTCCCACACAGCAGTGCAGCCAAACTGAGAACTCACCACCTACCTGTTTGAGTGGGTGGGGGAGTAGAGACAGACAGATGAATACACACACAGATAGAGGGAAAGTGTGTGTCTGTGTGTGTGCGTGTGTGTGTGTGCGTGTGTTTGTGTGTGTGTGTGTGTGTGTGTGTGTGTGTGTGTGTGTGTGTGTGGCGGGGGGGAGGGTGTTTGCGGGTGGGTGTGTGTAGGCTGAAGATTACATCTTCCACACCCAGCTGTGCCTTACCGTCACTGTCTATTTGAGTCCCCATATATAAGTTATCTCACTTTTTGAGAAGAAAAGTTCTTTCTTTGTTTTCTATCTAGTGAAATAGGGGTCAGCCCTTTGGTAATGACTGAGGTATGAATTAGGCACTGATTCAGTTAAATTTTCGTCAGTGATGAGTCAGTCACCTGGAAAATTGTAATTGGACTTTACTCACTGTATATTGCGCCTTTATCCAAAGCACTTAACAGTTCACTTCCAGTTCATCCATTGACACTCACACACCGATGGCAGCAAACTACTAGTCATAAAGAAAATATTTTGGCTTCTGTTAGTTAGACCAAAAAAATCTATTTTAACTTTTTTGCCACATCAAAAACCTTAATTATGGTTCATATGTCTGATGTTGATGATTATACAGTTACATTTCTTCTTTTTTTTTTTTCAATCCATTCCGTCCAAAATGGCCGGCTTACTGTAGCTGTTCATGATCACATTAATGCTTAACTTTCACCATTGTTGTCTTCAGTAATTATAAGAACCAAGCTACACAAACCAAGCTTCGCATTTTGGTCACAATAACTGTCTGCTGTTTTTAGGTAATACGTTACGTAATATTCTTCTATTATATATTCATGTTTCTCGATTTTTTTGCAATACTTGTTTTTATTTTATTATGTTGACAATAAACCTGATTCTGACATATTGTTAGATATGTACAAAAAATAACAATCTATTTATAGATTTTATTTTTTCTAAGCATTACCATACTTTTAAAAGTTTGTCATTAAATTGACATAGACATGCAGTTAAAAATTGAATAATTTCCTTGTCTAACTCTAGCACCTGCTGCTTGCCTTTGAGTCCCAGAGTAATTGCCAGAAATAGAGTCACAGAGCAGATGGGGTTCAAGCATTAAAGAGCTAAAGGCACATGTAGGATCTAAGAAAGAGTGAAGGAATTACAAGGAATTAGATAAACAAACATCCATTTAAGATTGTGATCTATTGTACTTAGTTAAATTAACTGTATAGAAAACACTTCTATAGTCCGCGACGAAATCCGTTTTTTTCCCTCAAAATGTAATCCACAATGCAGTTTCGTTCTATGGGAACATCATTTTTAAGAGACCAGGCTGGTTTTGTTTTGCAATGCTGTAGATGGTGATCCTCTCATGTTTAAAAGAAAAAAAAAACATATTTGGGTATCTCATTACTGAGAGTTTAACCCTCAAAAACTCAGCTGCTTGAACAGTGGAATCTGGTGGGGAAAAGGACTTGTGAGCAGCATTCCAGGCAATATTAAGAGGTCAAGTGCATCAGTCAAGAAAATCCCAACAAACATACCACATATGTCAAACAAAGTGCACTAAAAAAAGGATACAATGGCCTCAAATAGACTAACTGTTAAAAGAATACCCCAAAATGATCATTTATATATCAAGTACTCACCCCGTCTTACCTTGAATTCTTGAAGAAAACTTGAACAAAGAAACACAGACTGTTTGTGTGGTTGTTTTTAAAAGTGTTTTAAATGGTTAAGTTTTAGCGAAAACACATGTGTTTGGGAAGTAGTGAGCATACGACTGGATAAATGAGACTTGGATTATAATGCCCTGAGTTGTGTGAGAGTTTGTAAACGGATGTTTTGATAGAGTTTTGCTGTCGCGGCCCCCATTTGCTTCAATTCATCTAGTGCAAGGGTCCGCAACCTTTACTATCAAAAGAGCCATTTTAGGCAAAAAACTAAAAAAGAAATCTGTCTAGGGCCGCAAAACATTTGAGCATTGTGATGAAAGTAACACAGTTTATAGTCTAAGTATATAGTATATAAGTCTAATACAGTGAGGGCCCAAGTGCAAATGTACTACGGAGTATTAGGGCCACATTGAGGGAAAAAAAATCGGAGTTTTCGAGAATAAATTCATAATATTACGAGAAAAAAGTTGTTACATTACGAGAAAAAAAGTTGTAATGTTATGAGAATAAAGTCATAATATTCCGAGAAAAAAAAATAGCACGTAAAATTACTACTTTATATTATTATGACTTTATTCTCATGATACTATAACTTTTTTTATCGTAAACCTATGACTTTATTCTCGTAATATTATGACTTTATTCTCAAAATCTCAGATTTATTTATTTTTCCTCAATGTGGCCCTAATACTCCGTTGTACCGTCGTACCATAGACCTGAAACAATGATTAATAAAAATAAAAAGTAAAGTTTATATCACAAATTGACGGTAAAAGGGGGTGAGTAATTGATATAACAATGATCACTTCACCCCCCAAAATGATCATTGATATACCAATGATCATTTTGGGGCTGAAGTATTCCTTTAACTAACCAGGAATTACAGACAAATACTTCTTAATGACATCCCATAACCTGGATCATATTAGTCACTACTGATTAATGTCATGAATTTGCTCCACAATATCATACAAACAGAGGATATTGTTCCTAGAGAGCCACCACAAGTCATTGTTGATACCCTTCTTTTTAGGAAAAAAGGGCAACAATCTCTCTAATATCTATAGCTTGAAGTGTCCCAATATTGAAAAACTCTTTGAGTGTGAGTCATTACTCTAGTGGCACAAGGTGAATTATTATTTTTATTTAAAATCACTCATTGTATGTGTTTACATGAATCATTACATAAAATGTGTTTATAAGAATATAAAGTAAGCCAAAAAAAAACATTTAATTGCAAGTAGGCAGCCTTTTTCATTTGTAAATTTAAATAGTTAAAACACAAATTGAATAGTTGCTAATACATATTGGATTATGTGTGAACCTTCATACTGGTTGGATTTATGCCTTCCTGACGCCTGTACTACAAAGTTCAACATACCCAGGGTATCTTCTCGTTATCTGGTTTAACTAACCCTAACAAACGTGCTCATGCTAAGCGGTCCTACGACGTTGGATATCACTTCGGTAAACCAACCCAGGGTTTCTCTATCTGGCTGTGAGCGTGTGCACATAAAATGGCCGGTGTTTGCAGCATGTGACCAATCGCAAACATCGACAAGTCTACTGTCAGTAGAGCGGAATATTTTACAAATGAAAAGCAAACTATAATATTAGAGAAATATGAAGAAGTTAAACACATAATCCAGGTTTATAGTGACACAGTTGAAGCTGCCAAATGCAGGAAGGACACCTGGTAAAAGATGTGTGAATGCGTAAATTAACAGATTTATTAATTAAACGGAATACTCAAAAGTCAGATATTGTCGTCTAGATGGGGCAGTGAAATATAAACAGCTTTCCAAATAGAACTGATAAATAGATTACAGTAGGTAACATTATGTCCTTTGGGGATGATGAGGCGTGTATGACTATTTGACCCTTCTTTCAGCTGCGTCCCCTACTCCGGCGGTGTGAAACGGACTTGAGAGCAAGTAAAAAAATAAATATAAAAAAATAATTCAAAGCGGTAAACACCCACAGCATACAGCCAGCTGTCTTTGCTGCATTTGTCTTTTTAAACTGTGTTGCTTTTAGCCTGGACTATGACTTTATCTTCTTCGTATTTGTGTAATATTATCATACAATCCGCTCACCGAGCTCTGATTGGTTAGTAGGCGGTGCTTTTATACGAGTTGATCTCTTATCTTGAACCTAACCTCCGGAGCAGGTTAGACGTGCAGCATATGTTACCATGGCTATCTACTCCAGTGAGAAATTAACCACCGTCGTAGAACAGACCACTCAGCATTAAACCTGACGTTACATCGCTAACTTCAAATCACTTTCACCATGTTTACCTCTCTTTTAGCTGTTGGCAGACCAGGGCCTGGTGCCAGAGGACACATTTTAAAGCAAGCTCAAACTCCATATATGAGTCATAGCACTAACATAATTGTTTCTACAGCATGTATATACATTTATGGGAATCTCAGTCCCCTTTGAACCAAGCTGGTTCCAAGACAGTTTAACCCGGCACAAGATAGGGCATCTTTTAAATTTCACTTCATAAAAGCAATACTCATCACTGTGATTGTGTGTAAATTGGTCACATAATATGTATTTTTAATCAAACCATGTCTGATATTTCTATTATTTCCAATTCAGACAACAGTCCCTAATATACATATTTTTGTACTGATATTACATAATGATCATCAGTACCAGTGGCTAGCCAAACCTCGAGACCTCTTTGTACATGAAAACTACTTCTCACAGATAAAATGTTGTTCTATGCTACAGTGCTCATCATTCCATTCGCCCCTCCCCGTCGCACGGTGCCAGAACTCCGCACAGTCCTGGTTCCTCCCGTCAAAGCTGTTGGGCTGGCCGTTAGCCCAGAACCTGTAGGACAAGAAGAGACATCCAAAACGAGAATAAGTAATGCTCTATCCCGTCCTTACAGGTTCTAAAAGATATGAGTTAAGTTTCTTACGGTGTGGTCAGTGCTGTCTCATCAACCCATTTCCACTGCCCTTCTATTCCTCCATCAGTCAATCCAATCCAGACTTCTTTGTCAATTGAATACAAGCCATTGATGAAGGCCTATGAGGGAAGAGACATAAAAATTACAGACACTGCAGAGGTTTTTTACACATAACGTTACATTATGTCATGTCATACATTCAACTATTGTTTGGTTTGCGCAGAACACATTTTTAGTTTAATGCTGCAATAATCAATAGTTTTATATTAACAATGGATGAAATGAGATTATGAATGAAGGAGTTGGTGGAGAACAAAAACAGAGCTAAAAGCGAGTGAATATGTGGTTGCCAAAGGCTCTGAGTTCCCTGTGTATAAATGTTTCCAAACCATATAAACTTTATAAGGTTATGTCAATGCTGTGTTTACATCTTATTCCACTGGCCCCGATAAGCCCAAAAAAATTCAATTAAACCTGCAGTAGGCAGAATGTTTTTGGCATCATTTGGCAAAAATTCCATAATAACCTTTCAGCATATTGTAATTTGAGTGTTCTGAAAGAAAACTAGACTTCTGCACCTCCTCATGGCTCTGTTTTCAGGCTGTAAAAAATCGAGCCCGTGACGGGAGACTTTGTCCAGGTCATTTCAGAGAGAGAGCGTTCCTATTGGCTGTTCATTCAACGGAGGCAGCCGTCAATCACTTGCAAACTCCGATCAAACGGTCAAACGGGAAGTGCTGATCAAATTTAAATTAATATTCTGTTAGTGTAATGCCTCTGTCTCGCCTCAAATGTTTCCAGGAACATCTTGTAGTGTACTGTTTAGCTGTAAAATGAGAAAGTTTGCTCCAGCTGGTGGGCGGTGCTTTGTATTTCCTTGACAGATCTCAACATGGCTGCCGGGTCACAAATGTTCTCATTTTACAGCTAAACAGTACACTACACGATGTTTCTGAAAACATCTGAGGCGATAAATAGGCATTACTGTAACAGAATATTTAGTCATATTTGATCAGCGCTGCCTAGTTTGACCGTTTGATCGGAATTCGCAAGTGATTGACAGCTGCTCAGAGACGTCAAGGCTCCAGCTCAGCTCTGATTGGTTGCCATTAGGAGCACCGGAGGACGCAGAGGTACATGATTTTTTTCCAGATTACCTGCCCCATGCACTACTGTCAGGATATAGTGACCGTTTTATAAAAATAACTTTTTTTAATCATATTTTGGTCCAATTCTACCCAGTGCAGCTTTAATACAGGTTTAACTACAAGTTCCAGTAGTGTATCTTTTAAGTTATTTTTCTGTCAAATTAAAGGGTGACTAAAACTGTATTCTAATGTTTTCTAAATGTTAACGTCCTGCCAAAACTTCCTTTTGGTTAAGGAGAACTGACCCAAAACAGTAAAGTTGCAGGTTGTAAAACACATGGTCAATTGATTCATTGTTAACATGAAAATATCGATTAGTGCATCTTTAACGACGAGAAAGAAGCTGATTCATATTGCTTTTATGAGCATTTCTATGGTGGCACTTGTACGGACAGTCATGCAGATACAGACAAATGCACACAGCTACACAAACCATTTCCTCTGCGGTCGTTACGACTGCCAGGTCTGCGCTTTTGCTTTGACAGTACTTTCTGCTCTCATTCCAGGTACTCTTGCCAACAGCGGTGAAGTAGCAACTGGTCTGAAACATCACCCAGCCAGTGGGGCACTTCCTAGCTGAAAATGCAAAGTTTTTATTGATCAATAAGTGTTTACAAGCATTGAGTTGGAGTACATTTTTAAAGTGGTGGTGTTTGTGATGAGTTTGGATTTGTTTTTCATCAGATGGCACCGCACCTTTCAGCTTTTTTGAGCATGATTTTGGAGGTGAGAAGGTGAGAAGACATTTTGCCATATGAAGCATGCTAAATATGTATTTTTTTGTCTTAATTCTTTCTGCTTACCTGGGACCATTGACGACAGTCTCTGAATCTCCGCCTGCAGAGCGTCGTTCTCAGTCGTCAGGTTGTGATTTGTCACCTTCAACAGGTCTCTCTCCACTTTTGCACTTTTGCAACTGTTTTCAAGGTCTTCTTTTTCCTTATTCAAGGCTGCGTAAGAAGCCCGCAACTCATCTGTCGTTGTTACCAGTACGTTGTAAGTGGCCTGCAGAGTGTCTTTTGATAATGTCATGTTTTGGTGACGGCCTTCCAGCTTGTCTTTCTCACTGTTGGAGAAGTTGTATCTGTCCTGTAAATGCTCTACCTTCCTAACCAACTCAATGTAATCCGTCTGCAGCTTATCTCTTGCTCTGGTAACATTATTGACTTTGTTCTGTAAATTGTCCCTTTCTTTGGTCACTGAGTCATAACTGGTCTGTACCTCATTTTTGCGATTGAGCACTGTATCATATTGTTTCTGTAACGCGCCTTGAGCTGTAGACAAGGCATCGCTTTTAGTCTGCAACTGGTCTTTAGTGACTTTTAGCTGTTCTAGCTCTTTGCTGAAAGCCGTGTTACTGTTCTTTAACTCACTTTGGCTAAGTCTAAGTTTGGTTGTTTCTTGAGACAGTAAATTGTTATTGGTCTGTATTTGGTCTCTCTTAGTAGTTAAGTAATCGTTTTTTTGTTTTAACTGATCGCGTGTGGTCTCAAGCCTTTTTTTATCACTTTGCACCGTCTTCAGGTTCTCCTGTAGTTTCTGTCTCTCGTTATTTTCGGCTGTTAGGTTGTTCTGATGGTCTTGCTCTACTTTTTGGTCTGCGGGAGATGAGAGATAACAGTGAATCAGTAAATTCAGCCAGGACATCGGGCAACTTTCTAAAACATGTGCATATTTGACAGAGAAAACAAAGAGGAGGACTCACGGTGGACACTCTGACCTATGATCCCAGCCAAGAGGAGAACACACAGCAGCCCGAGACCAACTGTAGCAGCTCTGAAAGGGCTGTTTCTCAATGCATAAACTGAATGACAGAAAACGAAACTTGAAATTAAGGAAGTGTTCTGAGGAACTTGTGGTTCAGTGGCATCATCTGTATATTGAGTGGTGTTGCAAAATACTATAAAAAAAATGGTAATTTCAAGCCAAAGCGCTGACTAATTGATTTTTAAGGATTACACATAAGTCATCATTATTTTTTTAAAACAACACATTACATATACCAACATAAATAATATACGTAAATTGTATAGTTTATAACAAACCAGAGGACCTGTCAACCTTGGTTATATCATTTTAACTTGAGTTGGGTGATATGGACAAAATCTTATCTCACAGTATATGTAGTTTTATATTGATTTGTCTTTACAGATAAATAAAAAAAAATGGTTATGGATTGAAAAAAAAACATGAGAGTCAACTAAATGAAAATCACAATGCAACAATTCTATAAATCCTATATTAACCAGTCCTGCTCAGTGATTTCCAACATTGCCCACATAGACCTTATATATACCGCGATATAAACACTATTACAAAATCACTGATGGTTGACAGTTTTCTGCATTGTCTCTTGGTAGGCTTATTTTCATATAGAAGTACTTAGCTATAGGTTAGCTTCTTTTGTCTCAGTGATGTTTCACTATTTTCACCATGTCCTGCCTAAATGTCCTGTTTTAACACTAGTGCAATTGGATTAAAGCAGTAAACATAGGTTGTTGCTGTTGTTGTTGTTTTTTTACCTCATAAAGTTTTTGCTTCATTATTTGCTTAAATCTACCTGTCTGCTCCTGCTGGCTGTTGCAGAAACATGACTCCAAATGGATACTAATGTTGCCCTATGTTGACTCAGTAAATAGCCAATGGTTTGCTAGCATGTTCAACATATAAACCTTCTAAGGTTAAATGTTAAAATGTTAAATGTTTAACCCCTTACCATTCTGCCCTCTTTTTTTAGAGGGGTAGGGGTGGGGGACAGGGGATGTTCAGTAGGAGATTAAAAAAAAAGAAGGTCAACAGTAGATGCTACATAGAAGTGGTGTACATCATCTGAAAGCTGAAGATTAATTTGAGGTGCAGCTCAGCTCTGTGTGTGAAGTTGTTCTAGTCATAAATCAGAAAAATAATTAATTAATTAATTAATTAATCAATTAATTAAAATACATTTGTAAAGTCTATAAGGCTTAGAACATGATGAAGTATACAATGGTCATCCCCATGCTCTATTATGTCTCATAAGTTGTTGCAGCAATTTTTGGGTTGATACTATTTGTTATAAAATTAAATTAAATTAAAATGAATCATTTTTTACCACTCGAGAATTGATAAAAATGATCAATAATCCCTAGAAATACCAAATTAAGACACCAAGACCTTGAGGAACACCATTGAAAAAGCCACGGTATAAGAAAGGTATGAAAAGCTTTAATATTTGGAGATTTCTGCAAGAATTGCATTTTTTCGGCGATTGGATGTCGAACACTTCTGTTCTGGAAACTGCTCAGAAACCCCCCAAAGTACCAAAAAGGTTTTAACTACAAATTCCAGAGGTGTACCTTTCCAAATATAAGGTTGGAATAGCATTTCTGATTTCTGTTGATGAGAGCTTTGAGACTGAACTAAAAAAGTAAAGTTGAGGGCTGTGAAAACAAATCAGTGAGCAGAAAAAAGTTTAAAAGCTCTGGGGAGCTGAGGGGAACTGATGGCTCCAAATGTTTTTTATTGTCTCATGGTTTATATTATTTATATTATCACATCACCCAACCTATTTGGAACGAAGCTCTTATTTTTTTACCTGAATACTGGACCTTGCTGCCTTCTCCAAAAAATTGCTTATAGCCAACTTTACTGTCCTCCATGTCCATGTTTGAAACTGTAGAGGCACGGTACTCAACAGCCATCTTTGCATCTGCTTTATGAGCTAGAGACCTACCAATGAAAGAAAAAACAGTAGTATTAGCCTCTGAAAGAGTTGCTGAGTTTTTCAATAATCTTTCTTGAAAATCTCCTTTTAATTATCTCTCTGCTAGTAAGTTCCTATGTTGACATAAAGAAGATACTGCAGACCTTGTATTACCTTTACCAGGATTGAAACATTTGCAAACGTTGTCAAGTATTTGTGTACTGCAACCCTGGATAATAATACCAGATGATTTAGACCTTAAATACCATGAATGTAAGATATAAACAAAGTAAACCTTACCTCTGCTTGTAAAGATGATGACACAGTGAAAGACCTAAGAAATCTTGGAGATTAAAACCTAACCTTCCTGATTTCCTGTAACTTCCCCCTGCAAAAGCATTGCACTACTACATACTTAAATTGTTTTGTATACACTTGTGACCAGTGGGGCAGAAATTGAGGGATGGTCAGTAGGCGGAGCGAGAGCCTCCCTCCTTCCTAATTGCTATTGAGTAGGTCAGAGAAATCAGATTACGGGTTGTGTCTAGAAATTAACCCTCAAATTGCAAAATCTGATATGAGATCTGCAAAAAAA
Source organism: Sebastes fasciatus (assembly GCF_043250625.1). Lineage (NCBI taxonomy): Eukaryota > Metazoa > Chordata > Actinopteri > Perciformes > Sebastidae > Sebastes > Sebastes fasciatus. Next base: position 8,057,680 of record NC_133797.1, on the reverse strand, counting down.
ATTGTAAAAACTCTTGCGAGACTCGCTGCCCGATAACCTATCCTTACCTTAACTATTCGAGGACAATGCTTAACCTTAAAGGGACTGTTTGTAAGAATCAGAAATGCTTGTTAACAGCGACACCTGTGGCCGTTAAGTCAACGAAAGTCAGTGTCGCTACATAGACATGAACGAGCATCACTCAACACAGTGAGGCGACACACGTCAGCTAAAACCACAATATCACTCTATATTTCACCTGCTTGGCAGTAATGTTAGCTGACCAGACGAAGGTCTCTCCATGAATCAATGCTGATCCTAGTGTTGGCTTTTCCTGCCTCAGCCTCCCGGCCGCGGTCAGAGGGACCAGGGGAGACACCGGAGTTTCCCCCGGCCCCCGACCGCGGCCAACACTGTATTGCAAGACGGACTTCACTAGATATAACTGTGCGGTTTTGGTGCTTCTGTGTAGTTTGTGTTGGATTCTTGTCTGAACAGCATAGCCACACGCGAGCACGCATGGGACACCGACCCGGATTGATTTATACGTGTAAGTAGTTACAATCAGTCCCATTCGAGGTCAAACCTTAAAGTGGCCATAGGGGGTATATATTTTGCATCATTGGGCAAAAATTCCATAATAACCTTTCAGCATATTGTAATTCAAATCTAGCCCGTGACGGGAGACTTTTACCAATCACAGGTCATTTCAGAGAGAGAGCGTTCCTATTGGCTGTGCTCCGGTCATGTGACCGGTGCTTAGCGTTCCTTCAAGATATCTCAACATGGCAGCCGGGTCACAAGCTTTCTCATTTTACAGCTAAACCGTGCACTACAAAATGATTCTAACTATTTGAGGTCAATGCCTAACCTTAACTATTAAAGATCAATGCCTAGCCTTAACCATATCGTGAGAGTTTTCCCAATTTGCTGATTCCCTTCTAGACATGGCCCAGGATAATCTTGGCCCTCCAAAATTGATCTCAACATCGGTGGTGCATCATAAACACCCTTCAAACCAGACACGAGGAACTCATTAGTGAAATCAGCCTTGTGTTTCTGGTTGGCATAAACACCTGTCTCGTCCAAGGTCATGAGGGCATGAAGAACACTGTTTGAGTTCATGGGAAATAAAGCGCTTTCATTTGGTCTGACCTACATAGAGCAACAGCAACTATTGCCAATTTCACAACATGAACCAGATGAACGGATATGAGGAAGAACAGATTTCGCAAAACAAAAAAGATGCTGAGCGTGTCGTTTTCATATCAGCATACTGTGGAATAGTCTGAGTCAGGTCGATTACTCAAGGTTTGTTCCAGGAAGCCTATGTATTTTCACCAAAATATTGTGCACTGGGCTAATGAATCAATTTTATGTTCACTCTATTTAACCCTAATGTGATATTATGAATTGTTTTTATACTTCAGAGCACTGATAGGTTAAGATCTACTAGAGTGGCAATTTGGCATATAGAGATTTGTCTTTATTTTCACATTATTGAAAAATGCAGTATATCAAATTCTTTATGCTTCCACATCACTCTTATTGTTACACACTACATATACCCTCAGCCACTATATTTGGAAAAACCTCACTCGCTTTGAGGTCCATTCCGCACAACGTGATTGGGTGATGCCGTTATTGCCGGTTATCAAACGTGAAAATACTGAATTTGCACAATATATATTGTTAGCTGCAAACAAAGGGTTAATACTGTTCCTCTGAGTTATATAGCTAACCGAGTTAACTCTGTCGACCGTCCGCCTTTTTGTTGCTCTCGCGACAGCCGTTTGAGCTGCTCTGTTTCAACATTGTTAGACTGAAAAAAAGTGCATGCAGGCTGAAAGTCAACCATACTCTTCTGTATGAGGGGTGGAAGTAACAAAAATGAAAATGCATTTGAGTTGAAAAATGGAGCTGTAAAATGGATGTGAAATAAAAAATGGAATGATAAATTATCAAGTGATTTGATTCATTTATAGCTGATATTACTAAAACAGTCGTAATGTGATGAAAACAGAGCCATGTTTCATCATTTTCACCATTTTACATTCATCATTCATAATAATGAACTATTGCCCATTTATCTTTCACAACACCCAACTGACATTTATCGTTTACAGCACACGATTTTTGCAACATCCGCCCTAACAAGAATAAAAAAAAGAACACGCATACTCAGCAAACCCCACTACTCTCAACTTTGTGCACTGTAGTCAGTTGGTGTGGTTTATGATTGACATTTTGGGTGGAGTTAGTGTTTTACCATACAAGAATCTAGATGAATCTGAATCCTAGATATGTATAAAAAACATATGAACTTAAAAAAATAAACAAGATATTATGTGGCTTGTATCAGTTGGCAGACTAGCAGTTAGTAGCGGTAGCACGGTGAAGTTGCTTTTTTAAGACGAAAGGGTGCCCCATTGATAATTGTGATGAAGATGAAACTATTGGACACTTAGTTCTGGAGGGCCAGAGGTCTAGAGATGTATGGGGAAAAAATGACAGGTGTCGGTTTTAATATTAATGTGAACTATAATGCAGTGATGTATGAGGGTTTTTAAGTTGCAACAAGAATTATATTGGATGATAATATGTACAATTGGAACAAAATATGGAAGACAAGGTGTGTAGTGGTCCTTCAACAAGTCACCATCTCTAGCGATGCAGTTTTCAAACAAATTATAACTGAACCGAAAAGACAAAGAACACTAGACATCAGATAAAACAGATGCACACCTTGGCACTTGATAAAATTGTAGCTTTATGTATATTGTGGGCACTATACTCATCATGAGATGTTTTCTCCTCTTTTGTATTGTATTGGCTATGTAAAGTTTTTCCTTTTTTTTTCTTGTGTAAACTCTATCAAGTATTAATAAAAAGTGGTAAGTAGAGGAAACAGTGAATACTTCATAGTACAGCCCACACCCCCAAACGTACAGTGTAAGTAAAGGGAAAGAAGAAGAAAGAGTGGTTAATTCATACTACTTCACAATAGTGGTAAATGGTAAAATGCTAGTTATAATAACCCATAGTGGTTAGGGTGCCAATAGTAGAAATGTTTAATTTTGTGGTATGTATGTTAATGGCCATTTATGTATTTTCATAAGGACTTGGGAGGATAGGGCTGTCCTCCACCAAAGACATTATTAGTCGTCTAACACTCTTTGGATTTTGTTGACTAATCGATTAGTTGATTTAATTATAGATTTGTAAACTGAGTTTCTTCACATAAAAGTACCACTTTAAATCTTGTGTTTGCCAGGGATGTGCTCATAAGTTTCTTGGAACTAAGTCATTCAGCATGAAAGAAACGTAAAAACCAACTACCTGGCTCAAGAAATCTTAGTTGACAAAGCAATCAATTAGTCGACTTATCGACTAAGACGGGCAGCCCTAGAGGATACCTTAATAAAATACAAACTACAGTACCATAAAAAACAGAAATCTCCCCACAGGTGCTGAGGGACTTTCTGCTGAGTAAGTCAACTGAAGAGAGACTAAGAGGAAGTGAGGAGTCCTGACAGAGCTGGGATGATCAACTCCTACACCCTTCTATTATCTCATACAAGCAGTTATCTTTTCAAGATCAGTAGATATCTGAAAAAGAGCTTCAGACAGAGAATCATGAACACACAGAGATGACCACTCCATGGAGTATACACAGAGCATTGTTTTTCACCCAGAAACAAACATTGGGTGGTTCATTTGATTGCGACACTGATCAATAACAGAGTAAAGGCTTGAAATAGAAAGCCTGCAGGGCTTTATGAATAAGAGAAAGGCATGCAAATGAGATTCATTTTCAAATTAGTCCTTTCTTTAAAGGGGCAGGCCAACAATTTTAAGGTTATTCATCACAAGGAGTACAGTGCTACTAGCCTTTGGAAACAATCTGAACAAAGCCTTCAGAACAAAATGAAAACGTTTTTCCTTCCGAGGAAAAGACTACAGGAAAAAAATAATTTATCTGCTTCTGTGTGTTGACATGAAAAGAGGCCGCCCGGTTGGTGTCGTGTCTCTGTTCATCTTTCTCTCCATGCCCTTATAAATACATTATCTATAAGCTTGTTCTGGCTATTCATTATTAAAAAAAACAGCAACGCACACAGCAACGCACACAGCAACGCAGCGCAGCAGCCATTTGTGACGCTGTGACTCAATCTTCAGTCCAATACTCAAGGATCAAAGATCGGGCTGTGTATGAACACAATATTGATGAGAAGAAGATGGAGATGGCTAGGACATGTATTAAGGAAACCATCTGATTACATGACAAAAGTGGCATTGCGTTGGACACAACAAGGAAAACGCAAAAGAGGGAGGCCCAAAACAACCTGGTGGCGAACAATCGAAGCACAAATGAAGACGAGAGGATACAGCTGGAACAGCATTGAGAAGAAAGCAAGCAACAGAGATGAGTGGAGGTCCTTAGTCCTTGCCCTATGTGCCACCCGGCGCAACAAGGAATAAGTAAAAAAGTAACTAAATGTTTGGACCCCGTTTTTTTTTTTGTTGCAGCGCACACATGCATAACGGACAGACACGGACCGTGAGGAGATATTCACTGAATTGAACAGTTGTATAATGTCTTCTGTGGTTCTGGAGGGAACCTTCCAAAGTTTAGACTTTTAGTTTAAGACTTAAACATTTTACCATGAAGCCTGTGTTACTGTACAAGCATGGGGCGTAGGGTTAAAATTAAGGAAGTTGGCATTTAGGAAGTGGAGGGGTCTAATGAAAGACGCTATTGAGTTGCATCATGTTGATTTTTGGAGCTGGGTCAGAATATCTCAGCCTCCGCTGCTTTGATTTTATACTTTTTTTATTCGGTCTCCTGAGTCCCACATAGAAATGCAATGCTATATTGTATATTACCTTTATTTAAAGCTGCAGTTGGTAACCTTGAGCAAATATGTTGAAGTTATTTTTATAAAACTGTCACTATATCCTGACAGTAGTGCATGAAACAGATAATCTGTGAAAAAAATAATGTTCCTCTGCCTCCCTCTAGTGCTCCTAAAGGCATTTGCAATTTTTTGCAGGAAAACAATCAGAGCCATAGAGTCTCTGGGCAGCTGTTGATCACTGTTCGAGAGCTGGCGAACTCCGATCAAACTGTCAAACTAGGCAGCGATGATCAAATATGAATCAATATTCTGTTACTGTAATTTCTATTTCTTGCCTCAAATGTTTTCAGAAACATATTGTAGTGTACTGTTTAGCTGTAAAATGAAAAAGTTTGTGACCCGGCCGCCATGTTGAAAACAGTCGATGCCGAAACCTTACACCGGCCACCAGCCGGTATGCAAGATCGGTACAAGATCTCTTCAGCAAAAGACCTGAGCACAGCAGATAAATGAAAAACAACCATAACCACACAGTAAAAAGCCCATACAGCATTAGAGACAATAACAGACATCATTAAATACATTGCTGAACTACCCCGTTAATACCTGCCAGTACAGCAATTGACATAATATAGCATATTTATTGTGTCATTCATATTTGGTCATATAAAGGCATTTCAAATGGAATCAAAATATAATTACAATTAAAAAAATTACTGAAATTCAATGTATTGCCTATCACATACACATTTGACTCATCGCTTAGCATCTCAAATGAAAAGTCCAACAACTCCTACCTAAATAACAAAACAGGTGGTTTCTTTGCCTGACCCATGTGATTGTGCTCTGATGAGCTGACTTCATTTGTAAGTGCGCTCCAAAACTACACAAAACTTATTCACATGAGCGTGGTCTGATCAGCCACTGATACAACTAACTATTTGGTTAGGGGTAAGAAAGATTGTTGTCATGGTTAAAAGAAACCACAGTTTTTTTGTGTGATCAAATATTTATTGATTATATAAAACATGCATACAGAAAGAGAGAAACAAACTTCAGGGGAAATATATGACAGACAATATATCTCCCCCGGCAGCCACAACCCTTCCCTCCAAAGAGGTATATGTGTATACAAAACTACTATACGGTAATGGTAGTGAGCAAAAAAATAAGTTGGAAACACCACACCATAGAATGTGCTACTGATCCAAATTGGACCACCTCATGACAGCCGATCAGGTGTAAAAGTGGTATCATAGTACAGTGGTTCTCAACCTTTCTGAGTCGCGACCCCCGAGGAAAAATTGTTGTTCTGATTTTTGAGTGATTATTGTGAATGCTCTGATGAATAAATATAAATAATGCTTTATTTGTGATGACAGCTTTGTTTAGTTTGAACAGCTAGCTCCTATGCGTTGTCCAATGTGCTCCAGGCACTGTGGATTTTTGATGCGTTCAGGGACTTTTATCTCTCCCCCTGACCCACCGGAAGTCCCCTGTCATTTCTGCACATGCACGCACACTTTGACTCTCACAAATACATTCAGTGAGTTATGGGGACATTCACACAGAACGCAAATATAACACAGCAAAAAAGAAAAGTAAATTTTTTTTTCGGAACAAGGTGGATTTTCTGAGCTTTAGCGTCGCGAAAAAAGACATCAACAAATCACGTTGTACGGAACGAGTTGAGTTGTGCCTGTATTTATGAAACTACAACACGGAGGCTTTGTAGTCCGAACCAGGAGGGCAAACTTATTACTCCTGCAGACCAGATCCACTCCTTCCATTCTTACCTTTCACAATAAAAGCCCATATAATATTCACAGGCGAGAATTTCACATTTTTGTGTAATTTATTCATCACGCCTCCAGTGTGTAAAAACCTTTAAATATGTTATATTATTTTTTTCGCCACAACCATATGGCGACCCCCACAAATTATCTCACGACTCCCAGGATGAGAACATCTGCCATACGACACACTAACTCCACCAAGGCAGCACCATGTCAAATCATCCACACAATGACAGATACCATGGCAAAACCAAGAACACAATCACAACCCATGACACTTCCCTGCGAGGGTTTACATGTTACTTACAGTAGCGCCTTTATACTTTCAACAGCATTAACCCAAACATTTACATTATTTTGTTTTGCCCCATGTGTTCTTCCAACAGACTGTTCCATGTAAAGAACATTCAGAAAAAGTAAGTAACCACTGTTGTCTCTGCAAAGAACGGGCAGCCTGCCAAGTCAGAGCGATTATCTTTTTGGCTGCCGTTAAGGCCCGCCAGCAGAGCGTTCCAGCAGAGCGTTCCAGCAGAGTGTGACGTGAAGAGACACAGTTCCAAATTGTAAAAACTTCTGAACATTCCCATATCATATGCAAATTATGTACCAGAAACTCCCTAAGGGCAGAGTGTGCAATGGTACAGAGCATTTCCTAATCTCTGACAGACATGAAGAGACACAGTTCCAAATTCTTTCTGAGGAAAAGACTACTGGAAAAAATCATTCATCTGCGTCTGTGTGTTGATATGAAAAGAGAACGCCCGGTTGGTGTCGGGTCTCTGTTCATCTTTTCTCTCTATGCCCTTAAAAATGCATAATCTATAAGCTTGTTCCGTTTATTAATTATTAAAAAAACACAAACACACAGCGACGCTGTGAGGCAGTCTTCAGTCCAATACTCTGAATTTATTATTAAAAAAGATAGGGCTGTGAATACTGGATTTTTTGCAGCGCACACACGCAGAACAGACAGCCAGTGGACCGTGAGGAGAGATTCGCTGAATTTGATAAAGAGTGAATTGGATTAGAATCACAGACTCTGCCTTTAAATAAGCCTGTGTATTATTGTCATTAAAAAATTTTAATTGAAATGACAGGTAATAATTGACTATGACGAAATTTTTACAACCCTGTCCGTCAAAGTGTGGAGCGCAAAATTTGGGGAATGTCTGGCTTTCATCAGAAATAATTTGCGTGATGTCCAATATGTTCTCAAAACTAAACTATAACGCATCATCTGATGATTTGGGTTTCTTGAAGAAACTGATTTATTGGACAAGACTCGGACCCACTAAATACCAGTGTCATTTAATGATGAATCTTTTTTTCCACATATTGTCAATTGGCACTGGTTTCAGAGTTGCTATTACCAGCATGGAAGATAATTTGGAGACCAATCTTTGGGTACATACCCTTGAATATACACTGAGTAATGGATGCAGCAGCTGTTCTTGCCCCCATGTGATTTCCATAAGCACATAAGGCAGATCAGATTTACAAGTAAAAAAAACATAGTTGACGGTTGGTATGAGAGCGAGGTTAACTGCCGTCAAAGTCAGCCATGCTGAACTTCGCCCTCGCAGGTTCAGTGGTGATTTCATTATTCACATGGTCACAAGAGGTTACTCGTCAGGGAAACAGACAGCCGACGCTGCCATTCATTCTAATCACTGATCTTGCTATTTTGCACATCGAGGCTGTAGTGGTGATGGCAGACCCTGTAGAAAATTGATTCCAGTAAGGACCCTGTCGCACCCGGTGTGACGTACCCGTTGGTGACCCCCACACAGCGGAAGCCCAGACGCTTGTAGAGCTTATGGGCCACGGGCAGGTACGCTGTGGTTCCCAGGACAACACGGGAGTATCCGTGTGTGACAGCAAACTCCAGAACCTTTCGTCCAAGTGCCACGCCGACTCCACACCGCCGACAGTTCCGGTCAACAGACATCCGCCGCAACTCGACAGCAACTCCTGGCTTCTGCCGGCCGACTGCTGCTACGATACCCACCACTTTGCCCTCCAGCACTGCTACCCACAGACAGCGGTCTGAGGTGAAAGGCAAGGTACATGATGAATAAAGGATGAGAAGATGACGTGAAAAAGGAAAATCATTCAGTTTAAAGCATAATTCATTCAAGACTTTGTTTTTCATACAGTCACAGCACAGCCCAGTCTCACGGCAAAGTGTGTAATCAACCCACCTGTCCATCGGAAGAAAGCGTGTCAGTGTCACGTTTTGTCTCACCAAGATGGGAATATTACACACCTGCACGAAGGTGTAACCCTCTAGGGGGGCCGGGAGCATGCTCCCCGGAAAGAAAATTTTGAACATATTAAAGGGACTGTTTGTAACTTTCAGAAATGCTTGTTAACAGCGACACCTGTGGCCGTTAAGTCAACGAAAGTAAGCGTCGGGCTCGCGCTTGCTCGCTCTAAATAGACATGAACGAGCATCGCTCAAAACAGTGAGGCGACACACGTCAGCTAAAACCACAAAATCACTCTATATTTCACCTGCTTGGCAGTAATGTTAGCTGACCAGACGGAGGTCTCTCCATGATCACTGCTGATCTTAGTGTTGGCTTTTCCTGCTTCAGCCCCGCTGCTTCAGCCTCCGGGGCTGAAGCAGGAAGAGAAACGTTATCGTCTCCGACCGGGTGCCGTTGTCTCCCTCCAGCACCTGGTCGGAGATGATAACGTTTCTCGCTGCGGAGCCCCGTCACTTCACAAGACACGGGAAACCTCTGTTGGTCTGGAGGAGCTGCAGCAGTTATTTCTGCACAAACGTCCTCTGTACATTCACTAGATATTCTCAGAGCTACAAAGTCTTCTGCAGTGTGTAGTGTGCGTGCATGCACGTGTAGAGGTGGAGCGAGACAGCGAGAACGTGCGCGTGAGTGAAGGCAGGCAGGCAGCGGAGCAGAGACTCCGGCCACACGCGAGTGCGCATATGCGAGCGAGCATGGGATCCCGACCCGGTAGATTTATACGTGTAAGAAGTTACAAACAGTCCCTTTAAAGTTAAATGCATCAATCTGGGGCACTTTGAGAGCAAAATTACGAGGCTAGATCTATGAAGAACTTGGTGCTCTAGTCAACAATTTAATCATAAAGGTTGCGTTTCATAAAAAGTGAGAAAGACCACTTATGGTCGGCAGGAGGAGACGTGGATGGGTCCAAAAACACAGGACTTTCAAGCGTTTTGTCTTGTAAGTAACGTTAGTGACGTTTGTCACCTGTTTTCTGTACTGACATTGTTTCCATACTTGTTTTACTTAGCTTACGTACTTATTTTAAGCCTAACCATGATGTTTTCCCTTAACCTAACTAAGTGGTTTTCTTGCCTGATCCTAAAATAGTGGCTTTGAAGCCCCCTGCTGGTACTGCACATTAATACAGGCGTGTAATGTTCACGTCACTGCGAGGCAAAACGTGACACTGACACGCTAACCCGGACAGTCTGGTATTACATGCTTTGGCGTGATATGGGGTTGCACAGCAATAAGAGATAGTTGGCCTCCCCAACCAACCTTATCTTACTATCACAACAGTGACTCAAAGATCTGTACTAGTGTGTCCATTATTAGACGCTGCTTTGAGGCCTCGGGACAGAAAAGTCTTCCCAATAAGCTTTGTACATTTTATAAGCAACACAACTGCTAACTTTGTGTGATGTAATGCTTTAATCATGTGATTCATTCATCAAAATGTTGACAATAAACCAAATCAAAAGAATGAAATGGCAATCCTATTATAAAGCTCAAAAGCTCTCTTCTCCAAGGTTGCACCCAGTATGGACAAAGTAAGGCTACAGTGTCTTAGCTTTAAATGTTGCACTTTTGTACATGACTTCTGGCTAACAAAGCTTCCATTTGAAAGCACAACTTTCATGGTCATAAAGACAGTTAACTTAAGTTTTTTTTCTGCTGCAGAAATTATTTTCCCTCTCAAGGCCTTAACTTGATGAAATGTAAATTCTATGTATTGTTACAATACTAGGAAACAGGATAGTATTTAGAAGTTTGTGGTTTTCATACATGTACAGTATGTACAAACTGTAATTAGTTGCTGTGAAAAATTGCTCTTTTGCTGCATTGAACTGGCCGTCATTTATAAGAATGTCAGACTACATTTTGGGTTCAAACACTTCTGGAGGCCTTATTTTATGATCAGAGGGCCAGTCTTAGTACTGGTATGCTTAATCAAAGAATAAAAGAGGAATCAAGATTTAGTAACATTTTCCTTGCCTCAAGTCTGCTACTATTTATGACTTACAGTGATGGTGCTTCACTGTAAGTCAGAAACAGTAGGAGCAGATCATTTTTCAGTACATACTACACGTAAAATCAAAATGAAACAATACCTGGTGAATTCAAGTAAAACCCTTCCATGTCTCCCATGTCTGTGCTCATGCTCTGCTCCAGGTAACGGTTTATCACACGTCTGCTGTAGAAGTAGCGCCCACACAGCACAACTGCAGGAAGCAGTACTATCACCCACCAACACATGGTGACGACAAAACATACAACTGTTGGAAGAAAGATATGGACAAGATGTATGAAAGGGAAGAAAATATTAAGTTGTAGAGCTTTTAACTTTCTCCGTGCTTACGGAACAAAGTTGCATAACTGTAAAAAAAAAAAAAAAAAAGAATTAAAAACCAGTTGAGAAAAAATGGCTGTTTTTGTAGCTACCATTTATCGGTCTTAAAAAGAAAACATAGTCTCAAGGCTCCTAATCACTGAGCTTGCAGCTGCCACCTTACTCAATTTTTTTTCCAAACTGCAGAAGCAATCACAGAAATATGTCATTTATGTAATAATCTTACCTGTCATAGCAGTATAGAGCAGGAGACTCTCAGGGTGATGTGTCAGGCCTCTGAAAGCGGTGTCTGCTACCATCTCCATCATCCCTTCATAAATGATCTGCTCTATCTCCGGTTTGTCTGCCAACTCAAACTGGCGCACAACTAAAGTTGGATGTCCGTTTTGACATTTTAGCCCATTGCCATGTTTTTGGGCATCCTTTCTATGTGTTTTTCCCTCCATATCAAACTTTTAAAAAAAAAATAGTTTCTGAGGTCCAACCAACTGAAAACTTCCTTCAGCAATAATGCTCGTTTGTGCTGTCTGTTGTGCACAAGTTTCTCTATAACATCTGTTTTGAGAGAGTTTGGTGCCCCAGTTGTCTTTTAAAGCATTTGTCAATGAGGGGCCCTACAGATAAGATCCCCAACACCACTGGGGATGGCCACTCACACCCTCCTTATCAGCCCCCACATGTGAAAAGATGTGTAGCTCTCAGAGAATTTCACCCAGAGAATACCCAATCATTACAACAGATTATTGCTTTGGTTAATAAAAGCTGCAAGAGAGCCCAAGTTAGAAAAATAACTGCCTTTTATTACAAAAATAGATTTTCAACACCATCAACATTACCAGTACAGGAGGAGGATGCCAGCTGGAAACCCACAGGAGGGGTGGAGAGAGGAGGGGGCAAGGGGGGTTCAGAGTACTTCCCCACCACCAGTATTGGGTGGAACTGAAAGCACACAGTTACTTTTTACACTCACACTGCAAGACAAGAGCACACAGGGGTTAGGGCAGGGGTCAGCAACCTGTGGGTCCGGAGCCACATGCGGTTCTTTAGCCCCTCTCCAGTGGCAAAAAAAAAGTCGTAATATTATGAGAATAACGTTGTGATATTACGAGAATAAAGTCGTAATATTATAATAAAGTCAAAGGTTTACGAGAAAAAAAAGTGACCAAACTATTGGCCAAACAACAAACAACTCATCGTCATCTGTACGCTTCATGTCAAGCTGTTCAATCAGGGAAAGAAGTAAAACTTTATTTATATTCCGGAAAGCTAGTGTTATCTACAGCCAGCTCCAGTCAGACTGCAAGCGGCGCCTGTAAAGATGCCAAGTATTAGATTACAGGAAATTAAGGGAAACAGATAAAGGCACGTCTTTATCAGATGTTTATCTCCGTCAACAGCGGTGACGGGGCAGCAAAGGGCGAGGTTCCCTGTAGGAGGTGCTGCTCCCTGTAGGAGGTGCTGCTCCCTGTAGGAGTGGCTGCTCCCTGTAGGAGGTGCTGCTAGTTTTCAATTTTTTTACATTTTTTTTTTTAATTATACAAAATTCAATTACAAACCCTTGAAGTGGCAGAAAGCAGTATATTTTTGGCATCATTGGGCAAAAAATTCCATAATAACCTTTCAGCATATTGTAATTCATGTGTTCTGAGAGATAACTAGACTCCTGCACCTCATCATGGCTCTGTTTTCAGGCTTTAGAAAATCTAACCCGTGATGGGAGACTTTGACCAATCACAGGTCATTTCATTGAGAGAGCATTCCTATTGGCTGTGCTCCGGTCATGTGACCAGAACTTGACGTTCCTTCACCAGATTTCACAATGGCGGCAGCATCTTTCTCATTTTACAGCTGAACTGTGCACTACAAGCCCTCCCTTGACGGGAGACTTTGACCAATCACAGGTCATTTCAGAGAGCGTTCCTATTGAGCGCTCCTATTGGCTGTGCTACGGCTGGTGGGTGGTGCTTAATATTTCCTCAACAGATCGCAAGATGGCTGCCAGGTCATTTTAGGATAGTAAGCATATTGTGACCATTTTATAAAAATAACTTTTTAAAATCATATTTGCTCCATTTCTACACACTGCAGCTTTAAGGCATATTTCAGTAGTCAAATACACAAATAGGTGTTGACACAGTACAAAGAATATAACACACAAAACAAAACAAAATAAAACATTTTCTTGCTTTACTCTTAACAAAGAGTAAGGGTTCTACTCATGCAGCATAAATAATTCCAATAACGACAAAAGTTTCAGGGCATTTTTGTCCGTCATGCATTGAAGAGTTTTTGCAAATATCTTGAGTTCATTGTATTCCATCCGTTGATATGGGGATTAAAGCTGCAGTGGGTAGAATTGGGGCAAATATGATTAAAATAAGTTATTTTTATAAAACAGTCACTATATCCTGAAAGAAAAGCATGTGTCTCTGTGTCTTCCGTTGTCCTTCGGTGTCATCCGGTGCCCCTAATGGCATCTGCAAGATTTCACAGATCGGAGAAAAACAACCAATCAGAGCCGAGCTGATGCCTTGCCATCTCTGAGCAGCTGTCAATCACTCACAAACTCTGATCAAACGGTCAAACTAGGCAGTGCTGATCAAATATTACTATTATATATTACTGTAATGCCTATTTGTCGCCTCAAATGTATACAGAACATCTTGTAGTGTACTGTTTAGCTGTAAAATTAGAAAGTTTGCTCCGGCTGGTGGGCGGTGCTTGGTTTTTCCTCCACTGATCTCAACATGGCTGCTGCGTCACAAACTTTCTCATAATAGATGGCAGTAAAAAACGTAATATAAAAACCCACAACTGGCATTGTCAAGATATGTCGCCCTAAAGTGCTGTCCCATTCATATTTAAACCATTTCAAGCCCTTGCAGCCTCTCGAACTCCTTAGGGAGGACATTGGGACTGGGCCTTCTAAGACTTAGAAACTAAGGCAATAAATGACAAGGCACCTTAAGTAAAAGCCATGCTAAAATATAAGTCTTGAGGTTTCTTTTAAAAAATGTCCCCTGAGTCCCTCAGATCCTTAAGCAGACTGTTCCAGAGACAAGGGCCAGGGTGGGTAAACGCTGACTCCCCATGCATTTTTGTCGAGGTCCTAGGGACGACAAGGAGGCCGGCTGCAGAGAATCTGAGGGACCTGCTAGGTACATACAGTATCTAAAAAGCATGTCTGAGAGATAGGCTGGTGCCAGGCCATTCAGTGATTTAAAAACTCGTAAGGAAATCTTAAAATCAATTCTAAAACTGATGCAATGACTTTAAATTAGGCTGTCAGTCAATTAAAATATTTAATCACAATTAATCTCATGATTGTCCATGATTAATCACGCATTTATTTATTTGTTCAAAATGTACCTTAAAGGGAGATTTGTCAAGTATTGAATACTCATATCAACATGGGAGTGGGCAAATGTGCTGCTTTATGCAAATATATGTATATATTTATTGTTGGAAATCAATTAAAAACACAAAACAATGACAAATATTTTCCAGAAACCCTCACAGGTACTGCATTTAGCATCAAAAATATGCTCAAATCATAACATGGCAAACTGCAGCCCAACAGGCAACAACAGCTGTCAGTGTGTCAGTGTGCTGACTTGACTATGACTTGCCCCAAACTTCATGTGATTATCATAAAGTGGACATGTCTGTGAAGGGGAGACTCATGGGTACCCATAGAACCCATTTTCATTCACATATCTTGAGGTCAGAGGTCAAGGGACCCCTTTGAAAATGGCCATGCCAGTTTTCCAGTTTCCTCGTTAAAATTTACCGTAACTTTGGAGCGTTATTTAACCACCTTCGCGACAAGCTATATGACATGGTTGATACAAATGGATTCCTTCGGTTCTAGTTTCATATGATGTCAGTATCTTCACTCTAGCTTTTAAACTGAGCCTCCAACCTCCAAAATATTGTGTTAATGTGTTAAAGAAATTAGTGGCGTTAAAGCGAATTTGCATTATCGCGTTATCTTTGACAGCCTTACTTTAAATGTTATGTGCTCTCTGTCTGGTCTTCCTCACTACTTGGGCAGCTGCGTTCCGAACAAGTTGTAGGCAGTCTATTTTAGGTAGACCAAACAAAAGAGAATTGCACAACATATTTGGTAAGAATGTCTTCATTATCTCACCTGAATCTCAACAAATAGTTCAGGGAAATTCTTAATCCACCACTAAACTGCTCATTCTTAAAGAACTACAAAGCCAAATGATAGATGCAGGATTTGAATGAGTACAATAAAGAACAAACACCAACTGTTTCTATGTTGGCTCAGAGCTTAAGACTGAGCCACAAAATATAGTTTATCCATGATCACTACAAAGGGACGTAGCTAATTTAATGCAGTCATTTAATAATAATTTCAACAGAATGAAAATAGGCCGCGGCGGTGACAGCAGAAGGCGAGGGGCTGGGAGGGGGAGGAAGGGAAACTTGCGGGGGAGTGACTCACTTCTGGTCCGAGAGCCCTCGAAAGGTCTGTTGAGATCAAAAAGAATCAGCGAACATCAGACAAGACCAAGCGTGCCAAATGTGACATGAGGGTGGGATCAGTTGGATTCTATATTTAACGTGCGATGACGTCTTTTGGTTGTGATGCATGTGAAATGATACTGACACAAATGTTGCGGAGTGTCTGGAATGAATGAGGAATGAGGGGCTAAAACGAGAGCTGGAGACAAAAAACTGGAAGGACCGTCAAACTTTTGACAACAGGAGCACCTTTTAAAGGATCACTATCTGGAACTATCCAAGTGTGATCTGACTGACAGAGCTCTGACAGGCACTTCACGAAAAACGTACCTGTCTCCTTTACATGCAAATGAGTAACAGCACTGTCTGCATCTTGACAAATCCGTTCCTACACAGGTAAAGCACAAACATAACTGTATAATACTAAAAGCAAAAATAATAAACATGAAGCTACATCGCTCGGTTACGTCAAACTAAGATTCACTAATGAGGCAAACCTTAAATAGCTTTTAAAATGTTCCCTCAAAAATACACAACCACAAACACAAATACACCCACACACATTGTCTTCATCTCTTATTCCCTTTTGCAATATACATACTATGAGCACATGCTGCCTCCCACTCATTAACACTCACTTTTCCTATGATATGATAGTATTCACCTCTATCACAGATATTCTCATTTATTTAACCGTATTGTTCTGCACTGTACACTCCTTATGTGTAACTTGGTCATTATGTACCTTTATATCTTGTTCTCCGGTTGTTATAATTACACAAAATTGATCTGGTTAATTTATTTTGACTGGGAGAACCGGGAGAATCCCTTTTGTCCCTTCCCCTCTCCCCTTTTGTACAATTATTCTGGTGGGTGTCATTTCTTTGGGATCATTTATTATCGTAATCCATCCCATTATTTCTCCTATTGTTTTGTTTATATTTTTGTTTCCTACAATGTTATAATGTCTATCCCAACCTGTCAATATATTGATTTCAACAAATTGGCATTTAAAACTAGTTGTTTTAACAGTAAATGCCGCTAGCTTAAAGTTACGACGAATTAAGCAAACTTCCGTTATGTATATTGTATTGGTTTGTGTAGGAGCTGGAGCGGGCAGTATATTTAACATGGAGGTACTGTTTCCCTATGTGTTTATCAGAATAAACAGAGGACAACTATAAAGAGATCCCGGTGTTAAGGCGTCTTTACTACCTGACCAACACATTGCAAAAGGCCACTGGTCACATATGCAAATACAAAAACAATAATAAAAAAAAACTATTGGTATGACAGAGAATTTATGAAGTAACAAAAATATTGTCCTGATAATCAATTTTTTATGTATTAAACAAACAAGATATAACCTGCTGTAGAGGTGCTGGCAGGCAAATTTTGTGTCCTTCAGACAAAGCCAGGCTAGCAGTTTCCCCCCGTTTCTAGTCTTTGTGCTAAGCTAAGCTAAGCTGGCTCTAGCTTCATATTCACCGCACAGATACGAAAGTGGTACCTTCTCATGGAACTCTTGACAAGACAGTGAATGAGCATAATTTTCAAATATAGGAAGGTATAGATATAGGTGAGGTCATTCAAGCCTCTCCCCTGATTGGCTGTTTCATGATGCAACCACAATATGTCAGTCTAAACTTAAACTGACATTACTTGACAGCACCTGGGATTCGGAGGGAGCGTTTGCGGTCAGTTAGTCGTTGCATCATCTTTTGGTCCTTGCCAGAGAAAATATCTGCTGCTTTTCATCATCTTTTTGTTTCAAGGTCAGACTGACTGAATATTTATCCTGTTAGTCCATGATGTCATTTAAAGTGATAGTTCAGGTCTTTTGAAGTTGTTTTGTATGAAGCACTTATCCGTAGTCAGTGTATTACCTGCAGTAGATGACAGTCGACACGCCCCCAGCTTGGAAAAACAGACAGGAGCACCAGCATGGAGGCTAAACAATGTACTGCTGTGGATGGGGGCACTACCGATCGAGGCAGCGGTAGACCAGCAACTCCTGTATTCTGTGAGGTAAAATTACTCTTTTTGTCAAAGGAATCAGGTGGCTTTGAAGAGAGCATAACTGGATATAATGGCTTTAGTTTCCCGTCGGAAAGGTCTGTCTGACAGCAAGGTAAAGCATTGAAAATATTCTAAATATAGCGTACACTAAAACTGATATTGACTTCTTCAAGTGGGCATTTTTTTTAGGTGGTTAAAATATGTTTAGCTGCTGCCCCCATCCACAGCAGTACATTGCTCTGCTTCCGTGCTGGTACTCCTATCTGTAGGTAATACCAACTTATTCTCATTCCCAGGGTGACACAAGGCTTTGTCACAGACGTTCGGTACTGCAGCACAAGGCACCCTTTAGCGCCGGTATGAAAGACACTGGGCGTTCCATTAACTACAATGTAAACCCATCCGTGACAACAGTTAACACTCCGAGAATGTGCAGCAGGAGTCTGTGTGAAAAGACACACACTGGGTGGGCGGGAAAGAAGTGGATGGGTCCATCAAACGCAAGGCTTTCATCTAGGAGGCTGCTGTTCGTGTCTCATGTTCACAACAAACTGTCATTTTCACTGTACAAACGTAGTAGTTTTAATCCCAACCATGTAGTTCTTTCCTAAACCTAACTATAGTGGTTTCGTTGCCTAATCCTAAAGTGACACCAATGGTAACTATAGACCTAGTTATTTTGATGCCAATCACAAAGTGATGGCAAGTGGCGTGACAAAGCAGCGGTATGCGGCGAGTTGGGATGAGAATGTCTTGGTAATACACTATGGATAAGTACCTCATACAACCCCACTCCGAACTATCCCTTAGTGTTAGTGCAAGTTAAGTCTCTGACTAATTTGCCACTTGGATCTTCCATATCTGGTGATCCCCCAGACATATTAAGATTTGTCTTTCTTATTTTTTATCCTATAGTGTTGCAGTGGCATGAGTGAAAGCTGGTTTTTAACCTAATTTAGCTGGTGACTCAGTAAACTCAAAAGGCCCCCACAGCTAAAGCCATTATACCAGAGAACATTTTCTTTATGCATTAAATGTGAACCGTGCAAACTGGGCACTGTCATCCCTAAAACCTTCCCACAGAGGATGTAAATACACCGTAATTTATATGACAAAATCGAACTAAGCAACCCACACTTTTGAAAAAGAACAAACAGTTTCAGAACAGTTTGTCAAAACTAAAAAAGTGCCCTGCAGGTCCAGACTATTCAGATTGGTCTGTTTGGCCATTAAGGATTTTTCAGCACTGGCCATAATGCTGAAGCTATAGAGAAACACACTTTAAAAAAGCTATTATTCAAGTGTTTGTCTGATCAAACTCCAAAGCAAAATATCCCCAGGCAATTCAAGAGCAAGTGAACTCTGCCGCCGTTTAAGACTTAAATCATTTATGCTAATTTCTCTGCTCTGACTGGAAAGCAGAAGAGAGAAATGGACGAGAGCCAGGATCATAGCCTCTTTAGAGTAGAGGAAGTTCTCTCACTTACACTGGAGGAAACAACTGGCCTTGATATGTTTGTTAGCAAATGCTGCACTGAGTCAAATCCCAGGATGGACCAGGCTGTTCAGATTTGTGTTGAGTGGGCTACAGTGTGGAGGCCTCTGTCCTGGTCCGTCATTTCCCTGTTCCCCCGCCAAGCCTCTGGTAAAGCTGTGTTTGCTGCTGCATCCTGGTGAGTATTACTCACAAAGTAATACACGGTGATGTGTTTTTATTAGGGCTGTCAATCGCTAAAAATATCTAATCGCGATTAATCGCATGATTGTCCACAGTTAATCGTGATTAATCGCAAATTAATCACACATTTTTTTATCTGTTCCAAATGTACAACAAAGGAAGATTTGTCAAGTATTTGAGGCTCTTATCAACATGGGAGTTGACAAACGTGCTTGCTTTATGCAAATGTATGTATACATTTGTTATTGGGAATCAATTAACAACACAAAACAATGACAAATATCATCCAGAAACCCTCACAGGTACTGTTAGTATAAAACATAGGCTCAAATTAATACATGGCAAACTGCAGCCCAACAGGCAACAACAGCTGTCAGTGTGTCAGTGTGCTGACTTGACTATGAGTTGACCCAAACTACATGTGATTATCATAAAGTGGGCGTGTCTGTAAAGGGGAGACTCGTGGGTACCCATAGAACCCATTTTCATTCACATATCTGGAGGTCAGAGGTCAAGGGGAGTTCGGAGCGTTATTCAGCCTCCTTCGCAACAAGCTAGTATGACATGGTTGGTAATAATGGATTTAGTTTTTTTTGTTTCATATGATGCCAGTATCTTCACTTTAGCAACCTCCAGAAGATTGATTGTGTTAATGATTGGCTTACTCTGATATTCTTACCCTAAACTTATCCAATCTCACTTCTCATGCCTAAACCAACCAACCAAGGCAATGAGTAATCAGAGGCAGAGTAGGGCAGGTCATGCCTTTGCCAATTGGAAACAAAATTGGGAAGGTCAGATGACCCACCTGCATAATAATTAGCCATGTGCTTCTGTTTGTTGCAGGGAGAGTATGTATTTTAGTAGCACTGGGCCTTTGGAGCCATAAGCGTTTGTTTTCAGGATAACGGGCTTTCGGTCCAATGGGACAATTTGGACTATTGGGTTTACGGAATAATAATCTGTTAGAACAATGGGCAGTTCCCATGTACTCCTGTTGTAAGCTTGCCTTTTGCAATGAACTTCATCACCATACCCCAAATCACGGATATCCCACCGTTGAAGTTTCTATGAAATCGCGGATATCATCCACCGTGCTCAATAACAGCAGAATCTTGCCATGTCTCAACCCAACCATGAGTAAACTCTATCAAGTAGAACTTAATCAAATCGTGTATATGAGCCATATTCCTCAATTTATCTGTACTCCACACACCGTTTCCTCATTCAAACATGAGTTTCACATTATAACACTGTAGGCTAAGTTGTGACGTTATAACGTGAAACGTTTCAGGTTATAACAAGAAAAGTTTCTTGTTATAACCTGATAAGTTTGTATGTCGTAATAACGTGAAAATATCATGCTTTCACAATAAACTTTTCATGTTATGACGTGATACTGCTCTGTTTTTCTTTTTCTGGCGTGGCAGCATTATGCTTCCGTACATATAAACATGATTTTTTTAAATAATTAAATATAACATAAGTTAATAATAATAATAAGCTAAAATGAATTCACACAATATTTGAGGACCCAATTAATGTCCATGGAGGTATAAAGATCAGATTAAGTGGTCTTCTGATATTTAAGTTATTAGAAAATTATATAATAATGGGCTTATTTGGAAACAAAAGGCTTACAAATGACTGTATGAACACCACAAATTGTTTGTGATCAACAAAGCTTGGATCATTTGATGGACCCAAATAGGTTAAAGCGCCTCCAGCCGTCTTGCAGTTTCCTATTTATAAATACAATCTAAGTTCATTCAGTTGAATCAAGAGAAAAACAATGAAGAAACAACAGTGCCGTAGAGAAATGAGTAAAAATGACTGCTGACTGAAGTGACACTTCGGTGGCACGGCCAGTCATCACCGGTGGAACAGAACAGAGCAGATCGTACCCGAGGATGACAGAGGAGGCAGAGATGCAGAAGAAAAGAGGAGGAAGAAGAGGGTGAGAAAGGAGGGAGTTTGAGAGAGAGAGAGAGAGAGAGAGAGACAACGAGGTGGGAAGATGTACACAGTTTCGTTGTGTTCTGCAGCAGTTATTAGGAGGAAACAGGTAGAGAGGCTGCATGTGAGTCCGAAAAACGTGGACTTGAAGACAGAGCGAAAGAAGGGGGCAGTGATCTTTATGCAGTTGTTTTGGTTCAGGCTGGTGATGTAGTTGGTCTGTGACAGTTTTAATCAGTGAAGCACAGAGGGAGATTAGGACATAGAGGAGTGGGAACTGCGGGTAGGAGGATTAATGTATTGGTGCTGTGTCATGATTATATGAGATAGTGTGATCAGACATGCCCACCCCCTTAGTTTCCAGAAATATTTTCCCTGAGCTTTTTAGCCTCTGGCAGTTATAACACTAGTCAAAAGAAATTACTGCGGGACAAACCGAAGCTTCCTCAAAATCCTGCAATAGTCATATGTGTCATATAGAGTTCGATTTCAAATAACTGTGTATCCACTTTGGGAGGAAGTGGGGAAGTGTTTGTCCTTGACGATTACTTGTCTATCCATGCCATGTCTCATTCTGCAAGTCCTTTTGCAGCAACCTGCAGTTTGTCCTGGTCAATCCTGAGGTGTACCCAGGCCAACTGGGACGTATATTATACCTTAAAGACCCTGGAATAGATTTTCTCAATTTGATTCTACGTGAAAAAATGTTGAATGTTTGAAGGTACAGTTGAATTCAATTCAATTAAATTTATTTTTATATAGCGTCAAATCATAATAGAAGTTATCTCAAGACGCTTTTCATATAGAGCAGGTCTAGACCGTACTCAACAAGAGATCCCCCGTGAGCATGTATTCTTGTAGGACAGTGGCAAGAAAAAACTCCCCTTTACCGGGTTGAAACCTCGGGCAGAACCAGGCTCTGGGTGGGCATCCATCTGTCTGGACTGGTTGGGTTGAGAGAGAGAGAGAGAGGTGAAACTGTGTAAGATTTGATGACATCTAGTGGTGTGGTTGCAGATTGCAACCAACTGAGTTCCCCACCGCTCACTCACGGCGGCTGGCAGTACCACGGTTTTGCACTCTGCGCCTCAGTTTCACAAGCGTGTCAGAGAACTACGGTGGCCTTCAGGTAACGTAAAAGAGCCGGTGTTTGGTTTGTCCGTTCTGGGCTACTGTAGAAACATGGTGGAGCAACATAGTGAAGAGGACCCGCCCCCTATGTAGATTTCTAACGAAAACACAACAATTCTTAGTTTTAGGTGATTATACACTAACGAAAATGAATATTTTGTATGAATATTATATTCCATTTCTACTAATAGAGCCGCTGAAAGATTACACACTGTGCCTTTAAGCACTTTTTGTTATGTATTAATGTTTCCGTTTGCACTCACTGGTTTGACGTGGGGCATGGCTTAGGTGAAAAACGGTGATGTCACGTACTTCCATGCACCAATCAGGATTTAAAAACATTTGAATCCAAATGTGAAGACAGTCCTTGGGTTGTTTTCTTATGGACGTCAGACCAGGGAGGGGGACCGCAAGAACTCAGACTGGACAGCTTGTGTTTTCTTCTTTCTGATGCCAGTAGAGATTGAGAGTGAAGACAACATGAAGCACGTCTTTTAAAAAGCTCAGTTATCTTCTCATTTTCAGCTACACACATCTAGAAGCCACCCCTACTGCCAACCTTCTGCTCACCCCAATCGCTGCTCTCTGTCACAGTGACTGGAAAACCATATACACAGCAACTGCACGGAATAGATTATTCGGTAACGAAACGAGCCAAACCATCCCACCGTTGCTCAAATCACAAAGTGAATGAAAAACTGGGGTGCACCCAAAGCTTCTCCCACATTGCTGAGCTCATCTAATTAGTGAGGACACCCATCCTGAGAAACTTGTATCAGTCACCACACAGCTATCACAGTCCCATACCTCATCCACATTCCTGAAAATACCTAACCAGCACTTGCTCTCAGGAACTGATTTATCTGCACCATATTCTTATACTTTGAATTCACTGCTGTAAGACTTAACTTACTTGAGACTTGACTCCCTAAAGCATTCAAGTCCCAAATAGCGGCCTAATTAATTCCCAGAACAATAAGAAAAAAATACATAGAGCAATAAAGAATAAGACTGTCAGTAGGCCACAGAAGAAATGGGTAACTTCCAGGCGTCAACCTCCGGTTCTGAAAAATGAAGCCAATGCTGAAGTGCCTTAAACTTGCATTCTTCCTAACAGCCAGCAGGGGGCGACTCCTCTGGTTGCAAAAAGAAGTCTGATTGTGTAGAAGTCTATGAGAAAATGAGCCTACTTCTCACTTGATTTATTACCTCAGTAAACATTGTAAACATGAGTTTATGATCTCAATCGCTAGTTTCAAGTCTTCTTCGATACAGCATGATGTTCATTTAGTAAATTATGGTCTCATTTAGAGTCAAATAGAACATAAAGCAGGGTATGCTTTGGGGTGTGGCTACCTTGTGATTGACAGGTCGCTACCACAGCGTTGTCCGGTCTGGGAGTTGTCCATGTTTTCGTCTGAGAGCTTCAACCCTTTCACAGTGTGTTTTCACTTCATGAAATTTATCTGTAACATTTCGGTCACCTGAAAATGTCTTATTCAGCGTTCGACTGTTCTTAGCTCCACCCTCCCGTGTCACTTGTGGTTGCAAAAAAACAAGATGGCGACAGCCAAAAACTAAGATCGCAAAACACGTGGCTTCAAAATGGCAGTCCACAAACCAATGGGTGACATCACATCCACACTTATATAAAGTCTATGGTCACTTCCCAACTAATAGAGAAAGGTAAACCAAATTTCATGAGATTCCTAAAAGTTTTCTTTTTAAAAGGATCTTTAATTTTCTAGAAATTAAAATGAGAAAGTTTTCTCTGCCAGGTGGGCGGAGCTTGGTTTTTGCTTGACTGTTTTCAACATGGCGGCCAGGTCACAAACTTTCTCATTTTACAGCTAAACAGTACACTACAAGATGTTTCTGAAAACAATTGAGGCGAGAAATAGGCTTTACAGTAACATAATCTTGATTCATATTTGATCAGCGCTGTGTAGTTTTCAGTTTGATCGGAGTTCATGAGCTTCGCGAGCTGTGATTGACAGCTGCGTTAGAGGCTCTGATTGGTTGTTTTTCTTCAGACACGGTGGAATCTTGCAAATGCCATTAGGAGCACTAAAAAGAGACAGAGGAACCTGATTTTTCACAGATTATCTGTCCCATGTATTACTGTCAGGATATAGTGACAGTTTGAGCAAATATGACAAAATGTATTTTTGTTAAAGTTACCAACTGTAGCTGTAAAGGACCAATGTATAGTATTTGGCAGCATCTAGTGGTGTGGTTGCAGATTGCAACCAACTGAATAGCACTCCGCTCACTCCCTTGATACTCTTCAGTTTGTCTTGTCTGTCATGCCCTCTCTCCTGTTCATTTTCTCTGTTATTATCTCTCTTAAGCCCATTGCTGTTGTCCCCCTCCTATCCTCTCACTATCATCTCACTTTAAATGACAACCTGACGGATGATGTCAGAATCCCTCTGAGACATCTGTATGCGAGTGTGTCCCATCTGTTTGCTGTGTGTTTGCGCTGGTACATGTTTGCATATGCGTGTGTTTGGTACACTCAGCCCTCTATGTGGAGTGTTTTTCTAGCATACATCAATGCTTCTGCAATAGGATAGAATTTTGTAAAAATATATTTGCAGGGGGAACAGGATCACAGCAGAGTTCATGACGTACGCAATTCCTCAGACACACCAAAATACACACTGAAATGCAAATGTCTTGGAAAACATGCAGATATTTCGGGGGCCACCTGGTTTGAGAAAATCTGGCAAGTCTTATGCAAGCAGAAGTGTATTATTTTGTTTGCATTTTTTTAAGTGTGTGTGTAGGCATGCATGTGCGTGGTTCCCGCTTGTGTGATGCGATTCTGAACGTCTGTCTCCCAGTGGGCCTCTCTCAAGGCGTACCAGCAACGCCAAAAGCTGCCAATGAGGGTGCGTTCGCACGTGTGCATGCGTGCACACTTAAGCCTTCCAAATGTTCTCGGCTGCGAAGAGATCCAAGTACATGACTCAGACGTCACACCTCTTCTGTTGCTATCTTTCTGTCTCCCTCTCATTTACTCAAATTCTCATTTTCAGCTCATTCTGTCTACAGCAAGCTCTGTTTTCCAGCCCATATTGGCGTTAGTGACTTTTCACCTCTTTCTGTCTTCTTTATTACACGAACACATACTGAGTAATAGTCTGTTCTCACTACAGAAGGTCTCTTCTATATCGTTTGACATTATCATGCATGTGTATCTGTACTGGGTGGCATAAAAAACATCACAAACAGCATCAGATATCAACATAGAGATAAAGTGTAGAAACATTATGAGCTTCATTAAAGCCATAGACTATGTATAAGAAGTGGACAAAGTCCTCGTGACGTCAGCCATTGGTTTGCGGACTGTCGTTTTGAAACCTCAAGTTTGGCATTTTGGCCGTCGCCATGTTCGTTTTTTGCAACCAGAAGTGACACTAGAGGGTGGAGCTAACTAAATACAACCAAAGCTGAATAAGACATTTTTAGGCGACCAAAAAGGTTCAAATTAACTTTCATGAACTGAAAACACACTGTGAAAGGGTTAAAGTTGTGGGACGAAAACACGGACAACACCCAGACCAGACAACATCGTGGTAGCGACCTGTCAATCACAAGGTAGCCACGCCCTAAAGCATCCCCTGCTTTATGGTCTATTTGACTCTAAATGGGACCATAATTTACTAAATGAACATCATGCTTTATTGAAGAAGACTTAGAGACCATAAACTCATGTTTACAGTGTTTACTGAGTAAATCAAGTGAGAGGTAGGCTCATTCTCTCATAGACTTCTATACAATCAGACTTCTTTTTGCAACCAGAGGAGTCGCCCCCTGCTGGCTATTAGAAAGAATGCAAGTTTAAGGCACTTCAGCATTGACTTCACCTCTCAGACCCTGAGGTAGCCCACTGATTAAAGCCCAATGGACCTGGTACAGGGTCCATCCCTGTGGCATATAGTTACAAAAAGTTGCGATGGAAGTTGGTCTATTTATAAAAGATATGCATGTTATACTGTTTTTGTAGACATGGGGTCTTCAGCTTTCAGAATCTGTAAACCAACTGTATGTTGTCCAAACTATGTCTTATGACGAAGTATTTCAATAATAAAGATGGACAGATTTAACTTTCGTAAATATACAAGCAAGTTGTGTTCAAAAGAAACGGGATAATGTCTCTTCAGTCTACAATAACAACATGTTTGGTATCGTTGGAAAATAGAAATTCTGAGCTTTCTAACGCACCTAAATGCATGATTCAAACTCACAGCATCCGCAGTTAACAGGGAAACGACAAAATCAAACTTCACATTTTACAGTCACACTGGCTTAAATCTATGTTCTTGCCGAAATATTTGACTAACGCATGTATTATTTTTGCCCAAAATGGCAGATTTTAGTCACTTATGGTTCTACAGCCAAGTTCGGGCCAAGGGAAGTCAGAGTGAGCCTCAGGGAGCTGACTGACTTGCACTAGTGAGAATCCTGCCTGTTTGTGGCCACCTGGGGGCTGTATCGAAGCATTTACATCAACAATAATTTTATCATTCCCTTCAGCTTGCTTACAGATATCTATGGATACCTCACTGAGCACTGTGGGCACTTCCATTTTCCATTTATCTGCTGTATATCATGGAGCTCTTCAGTCATAAATGAATATTGATCAGTATTCATTGTGTTTAATACTATTTCAATGTTTTTAGGAGATTTATGTTTTTTCAACACATTCTCATCCCAACTCGTCACATACCGCCGCTTTGTCACGCCCCTTGTCCTCACTTTCAGATTAGGCAACAAAATCACTATAGTTAGGTTTAGGAAAGAACAATATGGTTGGGCTTAAAACTACTGTTTGTACAGTGAAAATGACACTGAATGTTGTGAACAGGGGACATGAACGAACACGCATATTTGCCCACTCCCATGTTGAGAGGTGTATTAAATACTTGACAAATCCCCCTTTAAGGTACATTTTGAACAGATAAAAATTGTGCGATTAATTTGTGATTAATTGCAATTAACAATTTTAATCGATTGACAGCCCTAATAAGAATACATTCAGTTGCATCATTATCCATGGAATCTTTGTTATAATGGTGATATTGCCTTTGCAATTTAGATTATGTACTAGGAGCGGGATAAAAAAACATTTTTTCCTTTATTGCATCTCCATTTACTCTGAAATGGTAAGAAAAATATTTTTACTTACAATGGATGTATATTTCTTAGCTTCTTACCTTTCAAAGGAGACGGGAAATATGCATATAAGCCTTGAAGTTGAGGAGCTAGTCCTGGTTCATTTTAGGTATTTTATTTTCTGCAGGACTAGGGCTAAAGTGTTATTAAAGGGCTGTTTGTTGTTCTGAGCTGTATTTTATTGTACAGGTGTTGCTTTTAATGTGTCCACCCTTTGTGGATGTGTCCATATGTTCTTGTATGTGTATCCATTCATATGCATAACTTAGAGATAACAAGCACTGTCGGTGCTTCATGACTGCACACAAGATCAAAAGTCTTTTTCTCATGCTTGCAGCAACCAACCTTTGTTCTCATCTCTTTGATATGGAAAAGATTCAGATTCCAACCTGCTGTGAAGGAAGAAGAACAAAAGGATGAAAATGAAAAAGATGTGTGTACTGACTAGGGTTTTTTAATGGGAAGAAATTGCAATAGAATAATGTAAATAATTTAAAAAGAAAACATGCGTAAAAGAAGTTTTGAAGCTGATCATAAACAGAGATAGAAGGATAGAAGATAGAAGTGACACATTTTTAGAAAACTCTGTGAATGAGTGAGAGAAAATTCATGAGTCAGAGGAGCCTGTCAGCTCATGTTGGAGGTTACAAGTTAGAAAGAAAGACAAAGTGAAGAGATGTAAGGAGAAGAGCAGAGGACATGACGTCAAGGGTGCTTTAGAGAAAGAGGGTAAGTGTGAAAGCAAGAACGCAGAGGCCCAATGACACCATGTGAAAGAGATGTCACATTTGTTATATAGGAGTCTGAGAGGATGCATAAATTCAACTCCGGAACACATAAAAGGGTGAATAACATGCAAATTGCGTATGTGCATGAGAGAGTGAGAAATTGTTTGCATGGTTGCGAATATATGTGTGTGAGGGAGAGAAAAACAGAGGGATGGGGCACCCAGCAGGTGGAGGCAAGTTGTGACAAAGTGGTGACGCACTTGTACAAGCTCTCAGCAGCCTTGCCCCCTCCCCATCTCTGTTGTGATCCCTCTCTCCTCATGAATAAGCTGGGAGTCATTAATATTCATCTATTCAAAATACTGTAGCTTCCACAGATATGTTCGCATCCCGCCCCCGACTATGTCCGACGGTTGAGTGACATGGACGTCATCCAATGGAATCCACACAGTTTGTATGTAATCGACGAAGAAGGTGCGTCATGGAATTTTTCTGCCACACAAAAGCTTGGAGACCAATTGGAATGAGAAGGATGAGCTGTCTGATGTGCCTGTTTCATCCTTATATAGGCATGACAAGCTAATATTCTACCGAGTGAGCTCCGTGCCACACAGTGTGAGTGTGTGTGTGTTTGCAGCGTGAGTCTATGTAACAGCTTTGAGTTTGCTTTGTTGTCTGTTTGCTCAGAGGGAAGTCTGGTACAGACATACTGTTGGACAAAGTGAAAACTAGCAAGGATTTGGACCCATAATTGCATAACAAAATAATATTTTATTGACGATGTATACCTCCCTAGTCAACTGTGCATGTGTTTTCCTTTGCCTACCAAATAATTGTGTTTGTATATTTACCTGCCTTCCTAATAATTCTGTGCAGGATGCAAAGTTCCCATGACAACAACAAACTCAAATGCTACTTATTAACTGCTGCTAATTAACTATAAAATGTCAGCAAAAACAAACTATTAGCTGCTGAACAGCTGGTAGAGTTGTTAAAGCAGCAGAAGGCGAGAGTGAAGCAAATATGATTAAAAAAAGTTATTTTTATTAACAGTCAACAATCATGTGCCTCTGTGTCCTCCGGTGCTCCTAATGGCATCTGCAAGATTTCACAGATTGGAGGAAAACGACCATTCAGAGCCGAGCTGGAGCCTTGCCGTCTCTGAGCAGCTGTCAATCACTAGCGAACTCCGATCAAACGGTCAAACTAGGCAGCGCTGATCAAATATGAATCAATATTCTGTTGATGTGTGTACTGTTTAGCTGTAAAATTCGAAAGTTTGTGACCCAGCAGCCATGTTGAGATATGTCGAGGAAATACCAAGCACCGCCCACCAGCTGGAGCAAACGTTCTCATTTTACAGCTAAACAGTACACTACAAGATGTTTTCTTTATTTGGTCAGCGCTCCATAGTTTGACCGTTTGATCGGAGTTTGCAAGTGATTCACAACTGCGTCCGCTGAATGAACAGCCAAAAGGAACGCTCTCTCAATGAAATGACCTGTGATTGATTTTCTAAAGCCTGAAAACAGCCATGAGGAGGTGCAGAAGTCTGGTTTTCTCTCAGAACACTTGAATTACAATATGCTGAAAGGTTAATATGAAGTTTTTGCCCAATGATGCCAAAAAAATCTGCCTAACCCCACTTTAAAGACCACTGTTTTTTGGCAAAAGTTGCCTACATACGTCACAGGATACATACAGCCCTTAAAGGCCAGCAAGAGAAGATACAACTGTTTTCTCTTGTATTGAGCCATGCAGATAGTTTGGGTTTTATGTGGTGGGATTTTGAGATATCCACCTTTGGAATGGAGGTGAATGGAATTTTGTTTCCACACAGAAAAGTTACATTCAAGAAATTCATTAGCAATCTTGGTCTCTCTGGATAATAATCATGTGAACCAGCAATTGTGCTTGGCCCTGGTGCAAATTCTTTCCTGGACCCTCGCCCCGAACACAAGCGCACGCTCGTGTACACACACACACGTACACACACAACCATTCCAGACAACTGCTATGCCCCCATGTAGAAGCTCACCATGCAACTCCCATCCTGAAAACCAGCCTTCGATCAGCACCACGGACAGCAGCCGGAGTGCAAAATGTATCAACGCTAACTTAACAGCCTTCCTTGAACTCAGCAGCCAAATGTTGTCACAGACACAGATTAAAAGTAGGTGCGCATTTTCTAACATATGAGTCATAAAAATGACAGTGCTATAGATTTAAATCTCTGATCCCACTCCATAATAACAAAAAGACACCAGGACTCACCCATTAGTTTATCCTACAGGTCTGGTGCTCTGCAAAGTCATTAACAACACTGCTTAAGAGACATGTTATTTTTTTATTTGAATGTCCTGGCTGTGAGGACGCAGTGCAATGTGGCACGCCGTTTTGAGCTGAACTTTTGTCAGACACCCAACTGTTTCTATTTATTCCTGTCGCTCGCCTTGAAATCGCCCAAATGGACCAGGAGCGGCTGATGAGTGATATTGAAATGAGGAGGTATCTATACTATACCTCAACCCAATTCAACACTTGTGGGATCAGCTTGGGCGTGCTGTACGTGTTAGAGTGACCAACACACGCTGGCTGACCTGCAACGAATCTTGGTTGAGGAATGGAACGCCATCCCACAGCAACGTGTGACCAGGTTGGTGACCAGCATGAGGAGGAGGTGCCAGGCTGTTGTGGCTGCGTATGGATCTTCCACCGCTACTGAGGCTCCTGACGGTGTATTAAATGAATAAAGTGTAAAATTTCCAATATGTCTTGTTTGTTCCTTGTTACTGATAGAGAGTTCAATCATCCAATCCACCAAACAACTCAAAACAAGAGCCAATACCAACAGGAGAATACACTGTTTACCATTGGCAGAGTATTTTGGCAAATCTTGGGCGCTCCCCACATAATCAGCTGTGCTGCTCATCTCACAAATGCATAATCCTTACAAGTTGGACATCATTGTGAAGATAAATAAACAGGCTTTCCAACGATGTAAAATACAATGCCAATTAGCATTGTAACAATGGAGAAATAATCCACCAAACACAAGTTTCAGAACTTTTTTTTCCCAGTTTATAATCTTATATGCCTTTTATTTTTTAAAAGGAATCGATACCAAATGAGTAGCTTGTCAGTGTCGATGTATTATTATTATCACAACTCGAATTTTAGGTTGGGATCAGTTTTAAAGCTATAGTGAAGATACTGGTGTGAAACTAGAAAACCTAAGGAATCCATTGGTACCAACCATGTCATACTAGCTTGTTGTGAAGGAGGCTAAATAACGCTCCAAAGTTAACGCAAAATTTTGGCGAGGAAAAACTGGCATCGCCATTTTCAAAGGGTTCCCTTGACCTTTGACCTCAAGATCTGTAAATGAAAATAGGTTATATGGGTACCAGCGAGTCTCCCCTTTACAGACATGCCCACTTTATGATAATCACATGCAGTTTGGGGAAAGTCATAGTCAAGTCAGCACACTGACACACTGACAGTTGTCGTTACCTGTTGGGTTTGAGTTTGCCACGTTATGATTTGAGCATATGTTTTATGCTAAATGCAGTACCTGTGAGGGTTTCTGGACAATATGTGTCATTGTTTTGTGTTGTTAATTGATTTCCAATAATATATATATACAGACATTTGCATAAAGCAAGCATATTTTCCCACTCCCATGTTGATAAGAGTATTAAATGCTTGACAAATCTCCCTTGAAGGTACATTTTGAACAGATAAAAAATGTGCGATTAATTTGCCATTGATCACGATTAACTATGAGCAATCATGCGATTAATCAGGATTAAATATTTTAATCGATTGACAGCCCTAGTAAATTGTCATCACATTTTCAAATTTCTCTTTACGTTTAGGCTGTAATAATCAGATGTACACAACAATTTGGGGTTTAATGTGTTTAGATCAAACTAAGTTATCTTAACAATAATCTTGTATCTACATGTGATGCCCAACAACAGTAATAATCATTATTACTTAATTACCATCAAAGCTGATGTGGTTTTATTTTTTGATTACATGCTGTCAGCATATTGGAAGAGCAGGTGTTATTTATTTCATTGGAGGGTCACTGTGCTTGAAATTGGTGAAAAGCAATGAAGTTGTTTTCATCCCCACACTTCCTGTTCTCTGTTATTCTCAGCTCAACGGTTGAACGGTTGAGAAAGCTGGACAACTGCCCGGAGGACTTACACAATGGCATGTGTGTGTCCGTGTGTGTGTGTGTGTGTGTGTGTGTGTGTGTGTGAGTGTGTTTTGATTCCTTTGACTGGACATTCGCCAAGACATAGAATGAAACGCCCACACACAATCACATTTTGTTAAAACAAGTATGAATTTATTCTTCCTTTATGCTGCCTCTTTCAATAACACGTTCTCTCTTACAGTATAAAATAAATAACAAATAAGCCAATAATCTGTCATATAGAATTATAACTTCTTTCTCAGATACAAAACGGAGAACATGCACTCTGACAAACCGAACAAGGAAACAAATGGTATAACTGGCACTTTGTTCGTCTGGTAGTGACCCCACTGTCATGGCCACTGAAGAGCACCCCGGGCTCAGTTTGACCTCCTCCACGAGACTCAATAAGAGACTAAACAGCTAGATGACACCGAATATTTCCCTAAATCAAACCTCAAAAGACGCCGGAGGTTTTTTCTGTAACTCTTTCCTGTAAATCGATAGTGCGTGAGGTTGGTTTCTGTTGCAGCAAGGCTAACTGGCTGTGTGAGTGGATCTTTGTTTGTGTGTACACCTCTTTAACATTACCTCCTACTCTTTCACTCCTACTACATCTCGACCTTACCCTTGTCACCTCTATTGGAGCTGGGGACTCTTTCCTTCCATCCCAGCTCTGGCCTTGAGAGATGGAGGGAGCTCGAGGAAAACGGTGTGCAAATAGAAGGAAAGAAGAAAAGTATATATCAGCACACCTACAGAACCTCGCTGCCTACAAAGCGATGTGGAAACATGCTTTGAAGAGGGAGGGAATAATAAGCTGCTGTTGGAGAAAGTGGATGCCTATATTTGGTAACTTCCTCCTCCCTTTTTTTTACTTCCGCTGCTTGCTCAGAACATTTCTCCTCCTTATTTTTGCAGCCTCAGCATTAACGAATTCCCTGTGAAGTTTGACTTCTAAGCCCACTCCTCAACCGCTTCACATCATCTCCATCAGTCCGTCTGCATGTCGGTCTTAATTTGTCTCCCGCCCTCTGCGGCTCCGACAGTCACCAGACTCTCTCATTGCTCTCTTGGTGTATTTACAAATCAGGCAATTTGCACCTCGTTTTGTCCATCTGGCGTCGCCCACCGATGAGTCAGTGGAGTGACAAACCTGCTGACGTATTTGCCTTTTGCAGAGGTGTCAGCTTGTGAATCCCATTCATCCCCATTCACCCAGACACACAGACAGATGCCCATCACAGCCAGAGCCGTTCCGAGCGCCTCTAGCTGTGACATCAGGTCCACGCGGTCAGTCCTTTCAGCGGTCACGGGTTTAGTCACGCTGCAGCAATCTGCTACTTTTTGGTGGATTTTTGTTTTGAGTTGTTTTGCCTTTAAGAGAACCTTAAATCCCCCCCACTTTTTTAAAGTAAGTTCTGCCCACAAAGAAAAGCATGATTCAGGAAATATTCAGTATACATTTTTTTATCAAGATCTTCATCAGCATCAAAATCAACAATCTTTACACAGTATATCAATATGTCACAGAAAGACATCCACAAACCAAATATCTCTGGCTTCCTGACAGGAAGCATTCTTTCCCTGTGAGTGTCAAAAACGACACCACGTTTACAGAAAACGGTGTGATTCGGATGAATGGAATGACTAGTGGATTTATTACTTTTGCTTCTACCGCCAGCACCGTCTTCTCACAGTGTCCCGCTGTATTCTCGCTGCCTCTTTTCTTATTGCTGCGTGAACCCTGTCCACCTCCTCCCTCCCTTTCTCTCTCGCTCTTTCTAATCCTGTTTCGTAGAACAACCCCTCCCGTTCTTCTCCCTGTAATTTTCCTCTCCGTCTTTCCTTCTTCGCTGATGTCCCTGCATTTCCCTCTCTCTCCTCTCTCTCTTTGTTTTCCCTACCCTCCCCAGCTTCACAGTATATTGTCTTCTCCTCTCTGTCTCTCAGTGAACTCACTGTGCTCTGTCCTGTAGAAGCACTAGCCTTCTCTCCTGGATGAAGATGAAATTGGACCACAGATATCAAATATCACAAAAATACGTACCTATTTACATAACACTTTAAGTGGTTACAGTATTGTCATTACTGTGCACTGTTTCTAACAGTAATCTTAGTGGCAACCAAATAATTGGATGCACTAATAGCAATAGTAGTTATAACTAAGTCGAGGTGACAAAATTGACAACAGCATTCACAACTGCTATCAAATTGCACTGATATTAAGTGATGGACTCAGCCCTCGTTGCCCTGATTGCAGGGAATCATAACGTCACACCATACAGGTGAGACACAGAAAGCCATACCTGTAGAGTATTATAGATGTATGTGAAAAGTGTTAAGCCCTGTAGGTGGTAGATTCAGAATCTAACCGTCCCCCTATCTCCCTCGCTGTGCCTTGAGGATTTGGCTAACAGCAAAGCGGGCAAAGGGGGTGTAGAGTCTAACAGGTGTCCTCGCAGCCTTTAAAACAGGCTAGAAGGCGAAGGGATGTGGTGCTAAGAGTCACATTCAGCCGAATAGCAGGTGGAGGTTCAGGCAGAGGCTGGAAACAGTTAGGGCCAGTAGTGTGAGGAAAGAGGGCGAGCAGGACGAGGGAGAGGAGGAAGATGGAGGCATGTCGAACTCAGGCGGACACTCGAGCTCTACGCATCGCAGGGTGACACCTGAGTCCTCATTGCCGTAGTTTTCCCAGTACTCTTCTGCGTCGAGTTTGGGCAGCGCCAGCTCTTCCTCCCCCAGCTCATACTTGACCACTGAGGTGGTTGTGGATGGGCCTTTACCGTACAAACCAGCTTTGACCGTCTCCGAGGATTTCTCAAACAGGCCTTTCGTGGACGATTGGGGCTTGTTCTTGTGGAACCACCAGCGGGTCTTGGTGCTGAAGGTGGTGGTGGTGGAGCCTGCGATGGAGCCGGGGTCGGGCAGGGGGCAGAGTGCGAAGTCCATCTCGCGAAGGAAGCGGAGGTCCTGGTTGCGGCGGGCGGAAGGGGAGGCGCAGATCACTTCGGACGAAGACACGCGGGCCTCGCGGAACCACTCCCACAGGCCGCGGGCCTCGCAGCCGCAGGACCAGGGGTTGGCGTTGAGGCGGAGGAACTCGATGCCCTGGGTGTCCCTCAGGGTCTGGCTGGGCAGCTCGGCCAGGGAGTTGTTGAAGAGGAAGAGCATCGTCAGGCGGCCGAGGTCGCGGAAGGCGCGGCGGTTCACCTGCCTGACGCGGTTGTCGTGGAGGAGGAGGCGGTCGAGGTTGACGAGGCCGCGGAACACGTTCTCCGAGAGGGTGCGGATGCGGTTGCCGTGCAGGAAAAGCTGGCTCAGGTTGATGAGGTCAGAGAAGATGTCGTCCTGCAGGAAGTGAAGATTATTCTCCTGAGGAAGTAGAAATAGAAGAAGGGAAGAGGTTAAGCATGAAAAGAAGAGACACACTGGGATTTGTAATATTTGTAACTGGACTATTTGTGATGCTGTGTGTATGTGTGGGAGGCTGCATGTGTTTGTGTATCTAACTGTGTGTCAGTTATCTACATGCATTGGTTTATATCTCTCCTACCTGCAGGTAGAGGAACTGCAGGCTGTAAAGCTTGTGGAAGAGGTCATGAGGCAGGGCAGTGAGTTTGCAGCGGTGCATATGGAGGCTCTGGAGTTTCTCTAGGCCGCGGAAGGCTCCCCCCTCCAGCCTGTGGAGGTTGTGGTTGTCCCCCAAGTCCAACTCCTCCAAGTCCCTCAGTTCACTGAAGGCCCCTGCCTCAATCCACGTAATGTTGTTAGAGAACAGCCACAGGACCTGATGATTCAAAGAGAAACACACGAATTGAAAAGGTGATTATTATCCTCATTCTCCTTATTCAACTTAACATTTCCAAAACGTGCAGAAAATAAAACTTTTTCCAAGAAGACACAGCAGATTCACACTCTGTTTCCTTACCTGAGTCCCGAAGCCAAAAGAGCCAACTCTGAGCTCCGTGATGCGGTTGTTCTGGAGGAATACACGCTGCGACTCATAGGGCACTCCGACCGGCACGGTGGTGAAGTTCTGCGCCTGGCAGCTCACAGTCATGGGCGTCGGGTAGCACACGCACAAGTGCGGGCACGCCGAAGCCGGACTTGGCTTGCCGAGGACCAGCCACACCACCAACCAGAGGGAGAGACCGCCTGGAGGAGAGGAAGGAAGAGAGAGAGAGATGGAGGTGAGCTGGAGCTGACATCATCCTTTATTCTACATCACAACCAGCATGCTGAGTCTAAACCGTTATTGCACTGGTATTTTAGTTGGAATTACATCTAGATTTTCTACACTTTACAGCTGCATGTGTCTACAGTAAGTTAAGTTTACGCATCGGCACACTTGCACCGACCATTACGCACAGCATGATCACAAAAGTGTCAAAATACAGCAGCTCTTTCTAAGAATTAATCCAAAGTTCCCATCATATTCCACTTCACATTCTGCAGTTTGACTACTCTAAGTCATAAAATAATAATATATTTTCTTTTGGAATTTCTATAATCCATCCAATCATGTATCCATATTTGATGTGTTTAATATCTTTAAAAAGAGCCTCAATCTTTCTTGGATTAAAAACGTAGAAATTGTTTCACAAGAAATGATCACAAAAGTGTCAAAATACAGCAGCTCTTTCTTAGTATTAATCCAAAATGCTGGTCATACTCCACTTTACATTCTGCAGTTTGACTACTCTAAGTCATAAAGTAAGTCGTTTTGTCCTTTGGAATTTCTATCATCTATCCAATCATGTATCCATATTTGATGTTAATATGTTTTTTAAAAAAGAGCCTCAATCTTTCTTAGATTAAAAAAACATAGAAATTGTTGCACAAGTTATGAAAAGCAGCATAACAGTATAGCTCCGTTGTATCCATGAATTTCTATCATCCATCCAATCATGTATCCATATTTGATGTGTTTACTATCTTTAAAAAGAGTCTCAATCTTTCTTAGATTAAAAACATAGAAATTGTTGCACAAGTTATGAATGAAAAGCAGCATAACAGTAGCTTCTGTTGTGTCCATGTATCCAAAAAATCCAAAGGAAAGACAGAGATAAACTTACTTTTGCAGTTGCGCATGATGGAGCATCGTCGGCTCCGAGAAATCGAAGAGGTGTCCATCCTGAACCAAAAGCCCAAAAGCGAGTTAGCCTAGATAGGTTGTTAAATTAAAGCCTGCTATCTCCGCTGATGCGCTGGTTCCCGAGTCGGATCGGAGCGACTGAGAGTGTGCCGGTTGATGGCTACCAGTGTCCCATTTATACTCCAGCATGCCGTTATTGCCTACGGCAGTGGGCACCGAGGAATCTCCTACGTCACCGATCCGGGGGTCATGAATGAATGAGGGCGGCAAGAAGAAACGGAAAGAGGAGGGGCCGTTACCGTAGGGGATTCTCTCTTGGAGAGCTCGGACGCGCGTAAAAGACTGGTTGGAGACGTGCGCTCAGAGGAGGAGAGGAGGAGACTTTCTCGACGCACTTAGAAAGAAAGAAGGGAGGGGAGGGTGAAAGTAGAAACGGTGAAGGGAGGGTGGAAGGCATGGTGCCCGGTAATGATGACTAGGCTCTGTGGAGGAGCGGTGAACGGGTAGGAGAGAGGAGAGGAGCGCACAGCTCGCTTCCTGGCTGGCTCTCTCAGAGACCGTTATGGGCTGCTTCCGGCGCACAGACAGAGAGATAGATACAGAACATGGGCTTAGATGGTTTCTGCCTTAGGAAAAGGAGGATGCCCCTGAATTATGATTCATTCAACCACGAGAGAGAACTCGGTGCCAGAGAAGAGTCACTCAAAGCAATTGAGTGATTGAGTAGTATTTTGTTGTGTGGAGGTTAAATGCTCCAGTCATGCTGTTGGTGGTACAATTATAGCTTTTGAGGTAATGTCTTTGATGATGGAGATAGAAGTGGCTAAACGATGCAAGAGTGGTTAGATAGAAGGGTGCTCTTTTTTACTATTTAAGGACATTTGAATCACTTTAAAGGTCCCATATTGTAAAAAGTGAGATTTTCAGGCCTTTTATATTATAAAGCAGGTTTAAGTGCTAAATAAATACTGTTAAACTATCAAAACACTCAATATACGGAAAAATACAAACAGCCCGTATTCAGAAATTGTGCGTTTGAAACAAGCCGTTAGGATTTCTGTCCATTTGTGATGTCACAAACATACAATATTTAGACCATTACGCGGTTTTAAACATAAACATTCTAAATGTGTCCCAGTTTATTTCCTGTTGCAGTGTATGTGAATGACATCAGCTGACAGGAAGTAAACATGGACCCAAGCTGTTGCCTAGCAACGCAATTCCGTTGCAATTCCGTTGAAATGCACTAAAACGAAGCGTTTCAGACAGAGGGTGAATACAGGTATATTCAGGCAGACAGTATGAGGAAAATAAAGTGTTTTTTGAACATTACAGCATGTAAACATGCTCTAATAGAAACAGAAAATACAAGTATGAACCTGAAAATGAGCACGATATGGGACCTTTAAACTAGGGCTGTCGATCGATTAAAACATTTAATCGCGATTAATCGAAAATTATTCACACGTGTATGTTCAAAATGTATCTTAAAGACAGAAGGGTGTGGGCTAATATGCTTGCTTCATGCAAATGTAGGTATATATTTATTATCGGAAATCAATTAACAACACAAAACAATGACAAATATTGTCCAGAAACTCTCACAGGTACTGCATTTAGCATAAAAAATATGCTCAAATCATAACATGGCAAACTGCAGCCCAACAGGCAACAACAGCAGTCAGTGTGTCAGTGTACTGACTTGACTATGACTTGCCCCAAACTGCATGTGATTATCATAAAGCGGGCATGTCTGTAAAGGGGAGACTCGTGGGTACCCATAGAACCCATTTTTATTCACGTATCTTGAGGTCAGATGTCAAGGGACCCCTTTAAATATGGCCATAACAGTTTTTCCTTGCCAAAAGTTAGCATAAATCTGGATTCCTTTTCTAGTTTCATTTGATGATACCTGTATCTTCACTCTGGCTTTAAAACTGAGCCCACTATAACCTCGAAATCGCAAGTTGCCTTAGTGCGTTAAAGAAATTAGTGCATTAAAACAAATTTGGGTTAACACGTTATTATCGCATTAGCTTTGACAGCCCCACGTTAAACAAAATCTGTTGTAAGTAAATGGAAATGCAGTCATATTTATCTGCTTTCATTGCACAAGTTCAAATCTTGTTAATTAGGTTTATAAATGGGGGGGGGGGGGGGGGGGGGATGGTAATTAAGCCAGAAACCAGAGAGACAGCAAACACAACAGATGCACGCCACTTCAAGTCTGTGTTGCTGCGCCTCAAGCTGTCATTGCTCCTGTTAAACCACCAGCCGTAAGACAGCAGGATAGCATCAATTGTGATAATGATAAAGTGTGATGAATAAAATTTGCCTTTTCATTGATCGAATTTAATTCAAAGATGCACTTTACTACTGTAATGGACTGAGTGAAGCCCCTGTAATTGCGATGTAAAGCAATACAACAACCCTGTAATGTTAAAGGTTTTATATACCAGTGGTTCCCAAAGTGGAGTCTGGGGATCCCTAGGGGTCCTTGAAGCAGTTCCAGGGGATCCCCAGCAAAAAGGGGACTCATTTATTGTCACTATAATTCCACCCATAAGTAACACAGTGACAAAATGTATGACTATTTTGGTTATGGGTTTCATACAGTTTCTGTAATAAAACATCTAAAATAGGGTTGTCAAAGTTAAGACGATAATAACTCAGTAATGAAAATTAGTTTGGGAACCACTGCTATATACGATATCCAGAGCATTAATATAGCAGCAAACTAGTATGTGCTATGTAAAGATATAGAGGACTAACGTCTACCTGAGCAGAGAATGAAATCAGGTAAACATCTCTGTCAGCACTGTTGCTATCGTTAGCACCGTTAGCTGAGAGCCGCCAGCTCAGCCATTGCCATGTTGAGAGCTGTGTGGAGGCAATAGATACTTTTAATTGTGTTGACTATTAGAATATTAGAAACACTTAAGTCCAATACAAGGACACTATAAAGCCTCAAGTTGAATCAATAGGACTATTGTATTGTATTGCATTACATTGTAGGTGTTTCTATCTTTCTGGTCACTGTGTATATCTCTATTTGAAGGGCTGTCAAAGTTAACACGAAAATAACACGTTAACGCCAATTCGTTTTAACACCACTAATATGCTAAATGCAGTACCTGTGAGGGTTTCTGGACAATATTTGTCGCTGTTCTGTGTTGGTAATTGATTTCCAATAATAAACATATACATACATTTGCATAGAGCAAGCATATTTGTCCACTCCCATGTTGATAAGAGTATTAAATACTTGACAAATCTCCCTTTAAAGTACATTTTGAACAGATAAAAAAAGGTGTGATTAATTTGCGATTAATCATGATTAACTATTTTAATCGATTGACAGCCCTAATATATTGTTCTATCATCCATGTAGTCAATATTGCTCTACACAAACACCAAAAAAACACAATTCTTTTGCCATTTTGTGCAATTTTAAAACTTCATAAGAAGCCACACCCAGAGATTAGAACCTAGCAATACAAAGGACCAACACACTATGAGGTACCGCAGCTTCAGTATACTGATGGAAACGTATGGAGTACGCTCTGAGACATAATTAGTTTGTCTTTCAAGGCTTTCACAACATCAGCTTTTAAGGTCTCTCTGAAATAGCACTCTGTGTTTTGCCCTTGTTTGCTTTCCTATATTCTTCTGCTTAATGTATGACTCACTCTAACCAATCATTGATTAGTTTGGTCTTGTAGGCTCTGTAAGAGTCCTTTATGTGAAGAGCTATAGAAATAACTGTGTGTAATAACTTCTCTAGCATAGTCTCTTAAGAGCATTTTGCTAGTGTAACATTAGACAGGCAACCCAGGGTAATAGGAGAGTCGATCTTGGTGAATTTTTTTTTTTATGTTTGACATTGAAAATAAATGTTGTTTGCTGCTCAGACCGAGAGTCATGAGGAGGCAGACAACAGAAGCGCTCCCATTCATAGTACTGTAACGCACAGGCGGCTCAACAGATGAGTATACCAGGGAAGAAATAGTCACGTGGAAGGGTGTGTGCATGGCCGCGCACATGCACACACACACACACAACGCGTATGCACATGCTTCATTCTGCACTCAGCCAACTGAGCCACAGGCATCACAAACAAATGACTAATTGAGGGGATCCATTACACGGTGTGTGTTGTTGTTCACTCACACCTCCTGCTTTGTCCTTATCTGGACTTGTGGACGAGTTTTAGTGCCCACTGGCCATCCGGGACCAACACCTCACAGGCCTCCCCTTCACACACACCCACAGCGCCAGCTGTGTGTGTTAGTGTGTGTGTGTGACAGTGTTTGCATGCCTGCCTGCTGTGGCACAACTTTGTCTAAATGCCACCACGGAGTGTCAGTCAATCAGTGTTGTGCCAGTCACCCACACAGCATGGCTTTGCGGTACTGTGTAGGCACCGTCTCCTCAATGAGTGTGATGATCGCTACGTCGAGTTTGTGTAATCCCCCACGCAGAAACAAAACCGAGGCTTCCCCGGGCCCGCAGCGCCCACTCCGGCAACATCTGCCAGCCCGTCTCTCTGTCCATCTGCACGTCTGTCTGTCTTTATCCATCTCTGTCTCCATCCTGCTGCACCTCGCTCTACTCACTCCCCGCCCCGGCTTTGCTCCGCTGTTAGTTAACAACTGAGGAGTGCGTCACTGCACCGACCGGCACGCCGTGTTTGTTATCTTTCTCTGTGTGGTGTGAGACACCCTGAGATAAACTGATTGCACTTTCAAATCAGCAGCTCCAAATTAGC
Source organism: Sebastes fasciatus (assembly GCF_043250625.1). Classification (NCBI taxonomy): domain Eukaryota; kingdom Metazoa; phylum Chordata; class Actinopteri; order Perciformes; family Sebastidae; genus Sebastes; species Sebastes fasciatus. The sequence continues at coordinate 8,015,187 of NC_133797.1, read as the reverse complement.
CTCCGGGATTCACTGCTACAGGTGTGGCTGCGCAATTCTGCCCCTGCGTGACGTCAACGGAGTCAGCACCGATAGCAGGTCGGTGAGGATGTTAGTAACTGGGATGGGATGCTGCAAGAGAGGTGTGTCTGTTGCCAAGGTAACAACACACATCCCTCTGTTCTCTGGCCCGTGATGAAGTTATTAAATATCTTCCTGTTATTGAACTGCAGCCCCCTTTTGCACAATTCACATTGGCTTTAAAACTTCTCTTTATTAACATCCTGGAGCGGTTTAATAAGGCCACTCAGTGAGGGAGGACGGCTTTTTACGTGGTTCATCTCATTAATGAACACAACTTGTACACTCGGTGTGTTTGCGTCCCATTGGGCATCATTAATGAGGAGGTACAAGAAAGGAGAAGAACACAAGTGGTTACAACAGACAGGGTGATGTGCATGCAGGAAAAGACTGATACTTGACAGACACACTGTGAAATAAACAGCACAAGACAGCGTAGTGTCACGCACACTGAGACAAAGAAAACCAGCACATGTACTTCTGGAAGGTGACTCAATGTGTCATATTGTTTTGTGGGAAACTATCTAACACATTTCTCATTGGCACGGCCAGTCTATCTCTCTCACACACGCATTCACAGAGGCAGCGGCGTCTTTCAGTCAGTTCAGTTGTCACCGACAAAAGACGCTCGTGCCATTCTTCAGCATCTTGCTCACCTCCCCTCTCCTACATCACATCTCTCTTTGTTCTTTTGCCAGTGTCTTTCATTCGTTCCGTCCCTTGGCGTCACCACTTCCGCTCAACCATATACTGCTGCTTTCTTTCCACACACTAGCTGGCACGGAGTCTGCAGCACAATGGTGACAGGAGTGAGATGTAATTAGTTTTTTCTCATCTAATAAGGCAACAAGTTATTGAGTTTCTAAAAAGCCATTTTAGGGAGGACGTCATCGCTTTTTGTGCTATTTGTTTCATCATTTCACTCAAATTGTATGTAAAGTTTAACATGTTGGGTTTAACACAGATTTTTCTTCATTCTAAAAGAGAAACTTTATTAAATTAAAATACATTTTACTATGAAGAGTACTGTGCAGGGCTGCATGTCTCATGGGCCTCTGCAGACACCCCTGTTCTTCTCACTTTGTGTGCATTGCTGCATCTGCTGTCTTTAAAGGCACCGGAACAGGAAGCTTAGTCTACTCAGTATGAGGAGCACTACTTGGTCTGTGAAAAGTGTTTACTGTCTGCTGTGGCTCTGGAGGGAGATGATGTCATCAGGGGTTAATTGGAAAGTAGAGTCATGGCAGCTCCATTATATTCTGCATTTATATATGCCAGAACCCTCTGTGGATTTCACGTGCTTAATCAAATTACAACTAAATAATTGACGCTGACACTGTTGTTTATATGATTATACTCATAAAAAGACATATTGGTTCCCTGCAGAGGTAAAGGGGAGACTCGTGGGTACCCATAGAACCCATTTTCATTCACATATCTTGAGGTCAAAGGTCAAGGGACCCCTTTGAAAATGGCCATTACAGTTTTTCTTCGCCAAAATGTAGCATAAGTTTGGAGCGTAATTTAGCCTCCTTTGCTAGCTAGTATGACATAGTTGATACCAATGGATTCCTTAGGTTTTTTAGTTTCATGTGATGCCAGTATCGTCACTCTAGCTTTAAAAACAGAGCCCGCTACAACCTAAAAATTGCAAGATGCGTTAATGCGTTAAAGAACTTAGTGGCGTTAAAACAAATTTGTGTTAACGCGTTATTATTGTTATTAACTTTGACAGTCCTACACAGAACGCATCCAAAATTCATAGATGTTAGCTGTTAAAACTAAACTAAACTGTCGCCACAAACAAAGCATTATTAAAATGGAATTAGAGTCGAAAATTCTGTTTACAACCAAGAAAAGCAAGCAGGCTAAGAAACTATGACGTGTTCCGTCTATCTGTCTGGCTGTGGATCTCCTCCCTTCCGTTTCAGTACTATGGACAGCGCCACGCCTACACTAGCCCCCACCCAATTCAGCCATACTCTCTTCACATTCTCTCAGCACAAAACGCCCACTTGCTTATCTATGTGGCTGACAGTAGCCTAATCATATGCCAAAATATTTGGCCACCGAAACGCATTGAAACCACTTGCCAGCATACAGAGCATCGATTGGCTGGCTTTATTTGGTCAATGCAACTTCCTGTCCTCCTCTGTCATCGCCGGCAGAACAATTGCGATGACAATTGTATAACACACCATATGTGTTTGCATGTGTTCAGATCAATACTGTCCACTCTCCCTCCTCCTCCATCCCTCTCTCCCTTCCTCCCTCCCTCACTCTCTCGCTGTTCAGTCCTCTCACAACTAATGTGTTCAGCGTCCTCTCGCAGCTCTTGCAAATGTGAAAGCTTTTTCCCCACACTCTTTCTCTCTCTATCAATGTATGTATCTCCCTCACACTTTACAAGGTGCATCATTCATAACTGAATTTGACCTTAAAACATGGAGAAATAAAAGTAATATCTGCCCACACCTATATACAGACGGGTACATAGCACAAGGTCTTATTTGATTAATGTTTTATTTATTTAGGATATTTTGATATTTTTTCACATTCCAATTCCATTGTCTGAATATTCATAAGAACTAATAGTTCATTGCTCTTTGAAAGGATGTACTTGCATTGTTATGCTATTATATTATCATGTACGTGTTACCCTTTAATTTCCTATGCATATCCTGAATATCGATGCAAATTTGATCACAAAAATGGCCACGTTTTGGCTTAACAACCCTTATTGGGCGCTTAATCCTACAAGTGACAAGCCCATAAACATTACATAGGCATGTAGGAAAGCTTCCCAGCATGCACTGTGGCAAAGGAATTACGTTGATTTGCTTGTTTTCCGGCATTGTCATTGGTGTTGCTGTCTTCTACATTTTTTTCACCGTTTCCACAACTACATTATTGCTAAAAATAGTTGTAACGAGTTGCATGCACGATCGGTGACATGACCCTGAGTGTGTGGATGTGTATGTCGCAGTGCTGGCTGATGTGCCTACATAACTGTAGCAATCACATATATCACAATGTACCTGGTTTGATTTCAGCCAGGGACCTTTGTTGCATGTTGTATCTGTCTTTCTCTCTGTCCCCTATATCTCCACAGTCACATGTCCATTTAAGGCAAACGCTAAAAAAATCTTTAGAAAATTAAATTCAAGATCGTATCTGTTTTTCCTGTAGGAAATACATTCAACACGATTGCCAGGAAACACACAATGCATTTCAGTGAGTAACACTGAGCGAGAACATCATTTTGTCTGTTTACAAGAACTCTCCACTTAAGTTGGGCAGCCACTGTGTGTCTTTATTGATCTTGAAGATGGAAACGAAGATTAAACTATAGCACAGCAGTCTCAGTCAAGAACTGTTTTAGCTACAACATTTAAATTTAACTGGCATTTAACTCAAACTGCACAGACAACAATCAATCTGGTAGAATATATATATAGAATATATATACATATAAATATATACATATAAGATAGAACACAACTGGTTCATGAGTGATCGAAGGGGGCGTGGCTAATGTGTAGGGGGGGGATCTGGTTAACCTGCTAAGAACACACATAACCTAAGGAGCAGGACGAGACAGGACACATACCTGTCCACTTCCATGTTGATAAGAGTATTAAATACTTGACAAATCTCCCTTTAATGTACATTTAGAACAGAAAAAAAGTTAGATTAATCGATTGCCAGCCCTAATGTATATATATATATATATATATATATATATAAATGATCTCCAGTTACAAATACAGTATTAACCTAAAAAGCAATAATTAAATGAGTGAAGTAAACCTTTACCATCTTTCAAGGTACAGTATACCATTACATTTTATTTAAACATGAACCATTATCTCCATATTTTACAGTAGGTACTGATTAAATGGTCTCCAGATTTATCCATAGTCATTCAGTTCACCTCTTAATGTTTGTGCTGTTTTTTCCTGTCCCATACAACCCAGTCATATTTATAAGCCATACACCAATACAACACAGTCTCACAGCAGTCTGTGAAATAGTCACGTAATTCAATCTATTTGATTCGTGTACATAATTTTCCTTTTTTTTTTTGTCGTGAGGCTCGGCAGAACTTTCAACAACGTATTTTTTGTGTGTTTTCCTACGCACGTCTCAATTTCCACTCCAGTATTTCCAAAATACACTACTTATGTTTAGGAATAGATCACGGTTTGGGTTTAGATAACAAAGAAAGTGGCGTACGGACGGACGCCAAGTGACAAAAAAAACTTAGTTAGCTTTGGGAAAAGATCGTTGTTTGTGTTAAAATAACTCCAGAAGTGCCGTAACTTACATACGGAAGTTAAGTGACACATAAATCAACATTGACTTATGGTTTCACACGGGACACGACCACAAGTCTCCTGGGCGAAAGTCCTGTGTTTTTTGCCATTTTTTTATACTTCCCAGTTTTTCACAATTACGTGGATAACGTACGAACTGATTTTGTGCTGACCATTACGGAAAAAAAATTGAAATTCGTCGAATCAATACATTAAATTTCGTCACTATTTCACAAACTGCTGTGTGACTGGGCTGACTAATATGGGCTGTCTTTTACAGTTCAGGACAATAAATAACTTTGTAATATAGATATATGAAAAGAACTTCTAAAAATGAGTAAAACATGTGATGTCGTGAAAATAGGCCAAGTCACACAGAAACCGTAGCTCTGTACGAGGACCATCACAGCAGTTGGTCTTTCGGCCCTTCAGGCTCACAAGCCTTTCTGGCCCCAGGGAAGAAATCCAGGCAAAGCCTTCTTGATATTATCTTTGAACGTTTCCCATAGAGAGACATATTTTTCACAGCAGAGGATGTAGTGCTTTTCTCATCATGCTGAGCCCACATACACACTCCCTCCTTGGTAGCCTTGCCATCTTAAATTGTGCTTTTAAGAGAGGGAAGATGGTGATCACTAATTCTGTGTTTGACTACAGAGGATCCGAATCAGCCAGGTCATAATCAAATAGCAGTTTTGCTGTTCTTTCCTCTGATGTGTTGCAGTGTTTGATTTGCTTCACCATACTCTCCGTCTCAATCTGTCACTCCATCTGTTTGATTCGGTTCTCTGAAGCTTTATTGGCATGATCATAACTGTGCCAAAGCAAACTGTAAGTGGATCAACTTGGGTGCATAGATTTATTCTCACTGCGTCTCTCACATTTCTCACATCGACTTCCTTCGCGTCATCACCCCCTCCCCAAATCTTATCTGTGCTTGTTTCACCTGCGTGCGTATGTGTCTGCGTCTGCTCCTACATTTTCCTATTAACACTTCACTCCAGGTGTAAGGTCTGGTTTTAGGTTTTGTGAGAATCCCTCTTCCAGGAGCCCTGAGAGGCAAATGATAAAAGAAATTCTGTCTGATATGTCAGATCTAATTTGTTTCCTTTTCTGTGTTTATAAAAAACAGGTGGAAAAAAAATCTTTTGCCAGGATAATCTTTCTAAAAAATCACCTGAAAACAGGTGGAAAAAAATCTTGCGGTTGATTAAAATATTTAATCCTGATTAATCGCATGGTTGTCCATAGTTAATTGTGATTAATCGCAAATTGATCGCACATTATGTACTTTAAAGGGAAATTGTGTCAAGTATTTAATACTCAAGTTTGCTTTCTTTATGCAAATGTATGTATATATTTATTATTAGAAATCAATTAACAACACAAAACAATGACAAATATTATCCAGAAACCCTCACAGGTACTGCATTTAGCATAAAAAATGTGCTCAAATCATAACATGGCAAACTGCAGCCCAACAGGCAACAACAGCTGTCAGTGTGTCAATGAGCTGACTTGACTATGACTTGGAAAAAACAGCATATGCATTAAGAGAGGAATCTGGAAACCATTTAATCAGCGCCTACTGCAAGATATGGTGATAAATTATAATTTTTAAATAAAAATGTAACAGTAGATGGTATTGGTTTGCTTCACTCATTTAATTATATATAAAAATAAAAAAATAAAAAAATAAGGGCTGTCAATTGATTCAAATTTTTTATTGCGATTAATCCCATGATTGTCCATAGTTAATCGCAGTTAATTGCAAATTAATCGCACATTTTTAATCTGTTCAAAATGTACCTTAAAGGGAGATTTGACCTTGGGCGAATGTGGGGTACACCATGGACAGGTCGCAAGACTTTCACATGGTTGACACATAGGGGCAGACAACCATTCACACTCACATTCACACCCACGGGCAGTTTAGAGTCAACAATTAACCTTACCTGCATGTCTTTAGACCGTGGGAGGAAGCCGGAGAACCCGGAGAAAACCCACACTAACACGGGGAGAACATGCAAACTCCACACAAGAAGGCCCCAAGCCCGATTTTGAACCTGCGACCTTCTTGCTGTGAGGCCACAGTACTAACCACTGCACCACAGTGCAACCTGGCTTCCATACAGATGTACTTTTTTTTTTTTTTTTTTTTTGCTCTCTGTTTCTTTCAATTACACTTAATTAAATTGGTCTTTAAAGATGACTGTTCTGAAGGCTAATGATATTGCAAAAATCAATTACGCAGCGATTGCTCATCGAGAACAAAAGCACAGTGCAAACAGCACAAGAGTATGTAGGAACGTAATATCCAATAGGCCGGTGAAAGTGAGAGGAAAAACTCATAAACTAAATGAAGACCTTGGAAAGGGAAATTCAAAGAAAAATCCTCCACCAGCACAGTGCATGCCTGGATAATGCAATAAAATGTAGGGTGAGAAGAGAAAGGAAAGGGAAGAGAAAGAACAGGAAATACCAACAGACAGCCACACACACAAACAGCATATACAGTATTAACCTCAATCCATATGTCAGGAGCAGGTGGTACACATTTTGGATGGAAACTTGGCAAATGAACAAAAAAACAGATGGTGTCTGTTTTTAAGCATATCAATTGCTAACATTAGCAAGCTAGTTAAGGACACACACCATGTAAATAAGACAACTTTGGAGTTAGCGGGAGTCGCATTTTTCCTGTTTTTTGGAGACTAACCAGCTTCCTACACCTCCAGCTCCTGCGCCATGCTAACATAATGTCAGTAACATGTTCCAGTCTCTCCACTGGAGGCATGGAGACCAAACTGTCATCAACCCTCCATGAAACTCCCACGAAGACAGCGAACAAGCCGACCCCCACATGTCAAAGTACTGTAACAGTGTTACTAGTGACTGTAATGTAATCCCTTGCAGTACTTGTTACTGAAAAAGTAATCACATCACATCACTAAGGAAAGCCTTACCGCCCACTACTGCTCTACACTGGTGCCATCCACCAAATATACAATTTTATTGTTTTATTTAGGTAACATACTTATAGAGATATTTATACAAAAGTAATAGACTATACAAGCCTTCGGTTTGGACTTGGCATGTTCCATCACTACACATACAGTAGTAGAGTGCATGTAGAAGTGCCACCTTCAAATGTGGCAGCTGCCAAAGACTTGCAAGTACTTCAGCTTTTGTCTTTGACAGCACTGTCATCTGAAAACACAACACCAACCTTGTACATTACCCAGGCTGCCAAATACCAAATATAAACACAGGTATTCATATCCAAGCTGAGAGACAGCAGCTAGAGGCTTGTACCTTTAGGCTACTGACGAAACTAACAAACGCCACACCCAAACCCTGGAGTTAAGCCTAAAGGACCGGGTATGCTGGATTATCAAGAGCGCAACTGCAATACAGGGGGTCCTGGAAAATCTAGATTCACCGTGTTGCTACTAGTGAATTTCACTGAAATTTCATTTGGCATTATGCATCTCTAAAGCACAAATTAACAACATGGTTAGGGTCTTAAAGTGGGTCCTTAATTATCCGATCTCGTGGTCCTGTTTTGAAGGCGTCTTTGTGCCAAAATATAGTTTCAACACCATCATTATTTTAGATTTGTGCTTATATGTTACATATTCATAATTTAATTTGTGTTTAATCAAACACACACAGCAAATCTGGGGTAGGCAACAGAAAAGCTGTCAGCCTTCACATTGCACAGAAACTGGGAAAAACTGGGGTCAGTAGGGCCTAGCAGTTTTTGTCCAAGCGGCCCCTGTAGCAGGTTTATGCTGCCATGTTTGTATGAAGTGTTTTCTTATCACGTCCAAAGTAGGTCTATCAATCGATTAAAATATTTAATCATGATTAATTGTGTGATTGTCCATAGTTAATTGCGATTAATTGCAAATTATCGCACATTTTTTATCTGTTCAAAATGTACCTTAAAGGGAGATTTGTCAAGTATTTAATACTCTTATCAACATGGGAGTAGACAAATATGCTGCTTTATGCAAATGTATGTATATATTTATTATTGGAAATCAATTAACAACACAAAACAATGACAAATATTGTCCAGAAACCCTCACAGGTACTGCATTTAGCATAAGAAATATGCTCAGATCATAACATGGCAAACTGCAGCCCAACAGGCAACAACAGCTGTCAGTGTGTCAGCTGTTGTTGCCTGTTGGGCTGCAGTTTGCCCCAAACTGCATGTGATTATCAGAAAGTGAGCAGGGGAGACTCGTGGGTACCCATAGAACCCATTTTCATTCACATCTTGAGGTCAGAGGTCAAGGGACTCCTGTGAAAGTGACCATGCCAGTTTTCCTTGCCAAAATTTAGCATAAATTTGGAGCCTTATTCAGCCTGACAAGCTAGTATGATATGGATGGTACCAATGGATTCCTTCTAGTTTCATATGATACCAGTATCTTCACTCTAGCTTTAACACTGAGCCTGCTACGAAATAAAAAATCACAAGTTGCATTAATGCATTAAAGAACTTAGTGGCGTTAAAAAAGTGTGTGTAGCTGTTCCAAACAACCAAAAGTAGGGCGAAAAGCCTCTGAATTGGTGAGACACGTAATTAATCAAACTGGGATAACAGCACACATTCTCAGACGGTCGCTCCTAGAAGTGTTATTATACACACGAAAAGTGAAAGAAGATGTGTGAAGAATGAAAAAGTGCGCTTGAGAGAGAGAAGTTCGACTCTTCAAATCTCAGAAATGACTCAGAATTAACTTTCAAAACTTTCAGTTTTGGAGGTTCTATGTCATCATTCGTCCCTGGCGAAGACAGAATACCTGACATTTCTGCTTATTGTGAATGCTGCCCATTATCTCCCATCACTCAGGATTCATTCACTTTCAGTAGGATCCGTGTCAAGCACAGAACACAGCCGGATAGAAAGCATTCAGCGGCTGGCGCCACTTTTACAGGTGATGAACTGGAGAGAAAACACATGAACAAACAACCATTAATGGATGGATTTAATACTGTTCTTCTGCAGACTGCTGCTGCTTCTAAGACCGGTCTCCCCTCCTCTTCCCTCCATATCCTCGCCCCTAGTTATCAGCCTCCCTCTCCTCTCTCCTTGCATCCGTCTGTTCCCCTTTCATCTTTTATTTTTAACCCTCAGGCATGCCTCATGCGTGACGCAGATGGGCACGTAATGCGGACACAGTAAACTAAGGAGGGAAAAGGCCTGGGCTGCAGACCGAGACGATGACTGATATGAGGGAGGAAAACAGGCAGACACGGGGGGTCTTGTTAGGGAGCGAAGGAGGGAGCAAGACTGAGTTAAAGGCTGGAGGACATGGGGTAGGTGGAGAGAGGCAGAAATGTTCTCATCCCTGATTTTACACGTATGGAGCTAAACAGGTAGCCTTCCTAAAATGTGTCACCTGTCACACGTCGCTCAAATACCTGCCAGCAACATTTTGAATCCCCTGCTGTGGTGTAAACCATGTAAAAAAAAAAACAGCTAAGAACATAATCAGCGTTGTATTATTCCCACTTCTTCCCTCTCCCTCTCCACCCCATCCATCTTCCTGAAAGCTCAACACACCCACTGGTTTGTCTGAGCAGAAAGAAGAGGAGTTGCATATCAATCTTACATCACTCAACAGTCAGCCTGAGACTTTTCATAGAGGCACTGAATGAGCATCAACACTGCATGACGCACACCAACTGTCAGGTTGGAGCGCTGATGTGTGTTTGCATATGTGTGTGCGTGAAAAAGGAGAGCAAATATGTGCAAATTAATTAGTGCTTCGTTTGTGTAGCTGCAGAACGGATCTAGACGGAAAGTAGCTCCACAGAATACATACAGCACAGAAAGAAAGTTCTTCCTCCATATGGTCCGATACCGTCCCCCCTTTCCATCCAACTAAATGAGTTACTCATAATTGGACAATAAGGCTAAAATTGTCGGTACACTCCTACTCAACATACGTGTGCAAGCTGTTTCCAAACTTATACATCCCGGCACGTAACAATTGCAGCATCCAAATTACTGTAATGATTAATAAAGCTTCACGTAGGACTGTATTACTCAAATATCACAGTAAAATTAGTAATGATGACACATTTGATTGCCGGCAAAAATCTGCGATTTTGGTAGCAATAAACAATACAGAGAATCATCTGCTGGGTGATTTCATTTCGTCTGCTTGCTACTCTGACTAAACTAATTAAGCTTGCTGAGAAACAGCTACAATGCAGTTGGTGGGATGGAGGATAATGACATCGGCCCAAGGTATGGAGGACCAAGCATGACTTATTACAGGTGCTCTATACGATATCCAGAGCATTAATGCTACAGTGGGTAGAAATGGAGCAAATATGATTAAAATAAGTTATTTTTATAAAATGGTCACTTTATCCTGACCTGAGCATGAGACAGGTAATCTGGAAAAAAATAATGTTCCTCTGTGTCCTCCGGTGCTCCTAATGGCATCTCCAAGATTTCACAGACCGGAGGAAAACAACCAATCAGAGCCGAGCTTGAGCTTTGCCGTCTCTGAGCATCTGTCAATCAATCACAAACTTCGATCAAACAGTCAAACTAGGCAGCGCTGATCAAATATGAATCAATATTCTGTTATTGTAATGCCTATTTCTCGCCTCAAATGTTTTCAGAAACATCTTGTAGTGTACTGTTTAGCTGTAAAATGAGAACATTTGTGACCTGGCAGCTATGATGAGATCTGTTGAGGAAATACTAAGCACCGCCCACCAGCCGGAGCAAACTTTCTCATTTTACAGCTAAACAGTACAGGTAAGAAATAGGCATTACAGTACAAAATATTGATTCATATTTGATCAGCGCTGCCTAGTTTGACCGCTTACAAGTGATTGACAGCTGCCTCCGTTGAATGAACAGCCAATAGTAATGTTTTCTCACTGAAATTACCTGTGATTGGCAAAAGATTTTTTAAAGCCTGAAAACAGAGCCAAGAGGAGGTGCAGAAGTCTAGTTTTCTCTCAGAACACTTGAATTTCAATATGCTGAAAGGTTATTATGGAATTTTTGCCCAATGATGCCAAAAACATTCTGCCTACTGCCCTTTTAATATAGCAGCAAACAACTATTTCCTATAGTGGGGTAATGTCTACCTGAGCAGAGAATGAAGTCTCCCTCTGTGTGTTGTAATCCGAGCTTTGTTGACGTAGCCGTGCAGGCCACGCGTGCCTTTTAGTGCAAGTTCGTGCATGTGAGCGTGCCCCACTGGCTAGCTCACGGCCGCTCTGAAAGAAATAAATACATGTTAAAATAAAATGACAAATACAAAATAATAATACATTAAAAGATAAATAAATGTTGAACTAACAAAAATAAATATCAAAATAAAATGCTTTTTAATTAATGCTATAAGCCAATAAATTGATAAATAAATCCACACAATTCTCATAGAAATCTAAAATGAACTGTATACATATGTAATCATTTTATTATCATTATTTCTGAAATGACTGTAACAACATTTTTATCAACTTAGGCGATCAGATTTACTCATATATGTACTGTTTGGAGTGATATCAGTGCCTAAATCAAGCTAAATTATAAAAGTCCTAGCACATAGGCCTGATCGATTTTAACCCTGTGAATAAGGGCATGGCATATTTCATTTTTCTTTCAAAATGCAATTTAAGGGGGTGTTAAAATTTTGTCGAAGGAAATTGACTTTGAGATGACAGTGAATATTAGCATATAACAAATCACACAAGTATGAATTTATTTATTTAGTTTTGTTTATATTTTTCCATTTTATTTATTCTTCACTTTTGTTCATTCATTCTTTAACGAATCAAGTTTGGTCCTCCATAAAGCAGCTCTCAGGAGAATGATGTGGCTACAACTACAGTAGCGATGATTAAATTCCACTTGATGCCGTCCTAATTAATTTTTATTACAAAATGGAAATTACTATTGAGATGACAATGATAGACTAAATATAACATTTCTTTATAGTTTATTTATTTAACACTTTTTTTACATTTTATTAATTCATTCCCTTTTATTGAATTCATTTAACTTTTATTGTGATATTTATTTATTTATTTATTTATTTATTTATTTATTTATTTATTTATTTATTTATTTATTAAATAGTCAAGTTTGGTCCTCCATAAAGCAGATCTCAGGCGAATCAGATGGGACTGTAGTTCTGATGATCTTATTAAATTCCACTTCACAACCATATAGACTGAAGACAGCCGCCTTACGTATTTCCAATTAAACTACCGCCCCTTCAGGCTTCCATTGTAAATTAGCTGTTGTCTACAGAAATTGAAAAATCAAAGTGTTGTTGTTGTTAGATAAAACCCATTTCGTACCTGACTGATCTCAACCCTCTGGGGGAAGGAATGTGATGGGGAACATAAGTTGACAAAGAGAGTGCAAGCGCACACTTCATCATCTTCAACAGCTTCTAATTAATGGGATGTGTCTTTATCAGCGGTGGCGAATGACCACCCGTCTGAGCTGCCAATCAGGCGTTTAGAGCTGTTAAATCTCCAGATGGAGTGAGAAGTGTAGCGCTGAAATTGGAAGTGAGAAGGTGGAGATCGAGCGGCTATGTATGGTGGCGAGGGTGTGTGTATGTGTTCATCCCCCTCTCTCTCTCTCTTTCTCCTCTTCCTCTCTCTACCCATTATTTAGCAGTATTGTACCTCAAGGAGTCATTAAGCTCTTATAAGCTATCCCATAATGCCCTGCTGCTGAGACAGTCCCAATTCACAGAATGACATCAGAGGCAGGGCTGGAAATAAGGCTTGTGTGCTTGTCGGCGTGTATATGTGTTGGTGTGTGTGTGAGTGTGTTTGTGTGTTTGTGTGTGTTTGTGTGTGTGTGTGTGTGTGTGTGTGTGTGTGTGTGTGTGTGTGTGTGTGTGTGTGTGTGTGTGTGTGTGTGTGTGTGTGTGCCGGCTTGTGCTCGGGTCTACTCACATATGAATGCCCGTATGTGTGTGTTACCTCGTGCGTATATGTATGTGTGCGCGTGTGTGTGTCAGTCTGACGTCAATACTCCTCCATTCCATATTTAACCGCATAGCCAGGAAGGCTCACAGCACCTTGTAGGTGTCTCAATGTATTTATAGACCAAACTAAACTGGGTGTCGGTGTGACAGGTGAAGTGTGTCTTTCCCTCTCTAGTTTGAAGGGAGGAAGAGGGCCAAGTTGAAAGTGAGATTTTATTTCTGGAGTGGGTCTGCATGGGAATCTGTTGTGATAGAATCAGGGCTTTACCGCAGCTTCAGACGCAGATACAGACGTATCTCAGTAAGGAGGGATGAGCAAAAGTGTTGAAACGGTGCATCATCGTGTTAAAATAAACCTCTACAGCCTTCTTTCCCCCAGTTACAAAACTATTGCTAAGCAGCTTGGATTCCACATTTTTCACGTATGCCGTCATGAAGAGATATTGCGCAAATATAATGGAACTCAAGAGAGCAAAAAAAAGGTAAAATGTCGGTAATACGAACAGGAAACATCTTGTGAATGCAATGTTTCCTAGATGGAAGACCTCCTCCTCCTATTGGTTTTGCTATTTCTGTTATACTCTCTCCTCCTACATGTTAGTGTGGTGACGACTGCGCGCTACGGCCGTATCCACTGCATCTGGGAGGTCTCCTCTTATCATACAATGTTCATGCATGTAGTGACTGAACGTTTCAATCTGTTCTCATAATTGAATGGCCCACGCCTGTCAGTCAATTAGCTGCCCCAGGAGAGTATAGCAGAGGGAGTGGAGACACATTTGAATCCTCATTAATAATACTACAATGATACTACACATCAGACAACATGGAAAACAATCCAGAGTAGGTGCACATGACCACGCCCCCTTTTGGGGGGAAAACAATCCCGTGTCCCTCATAGACGGGAACAGAGAAACAAAAGAAGTTGAAACATGTCTCCAAACTTCTACCTTAAACTGTCACTGGAGAGAAAATGACGAAAAGCTGTTTTGTAGCGGGTTATCCGAGGCTTTCACACTGAGATCTGAGGCACATACGATACATGAATATTCACTGTCAGTGTGCTAAATGGCTAAATGATGCTGGTGACCGTGACTAGCATGGCTAGTTAACGTTAGCTTGAGTGGGAGGCTGCTGCAGTAATACAGTCATACATTAACGTTATAGCAGCATCAGACTGTCGTCTCCAACTAAACCTCAGCCTATAGATCAAACAGTTGACTATTAACACGCTGGTTATTTACAGACAACACTTAGCCTGACGTGATTCAATCCAATGTGTCTAGATGTCTGTGTTGGACAGGGGAAGACTGAAGGGACGTGACGGTGATTAACCTTAAGGTATAGTGAACGCTCAGATTCAGAAAAGATAGCAAAATAATTATTAGACGTGTGTATAAAACTAATGTTTGTATAACAAGAGAAGAACATACGTCAAATTGCATTGAAGTCTATGGGATCTTCGGTTTTCTATCCCCCAAAAGGGGACGCGGCCTTGACTTTTTGCGAAGTACCCGTATGTGCCGGTCTAATGTATATATCGAAGAAGAAGAAGAAGAAGAAGAAGAAGAAGAAGAAGAAGAAGAAGAAGAAGAAGAAGAAGAAGAAGAAGAAGAAGTAGAGGAAGAAGAAGCCTGTCAGAATGAATCAGATCTATGTCAAATTCAGAGGACTTTGTCTTTGCAACTAGGATGAACTACATGCACAATTCTTCCAACGTTGACCCAGAATCAGAGTGAACTGATTTAAAATGCAAAATCTATTAATTATTAACAGTAGTCTACCAAACATAAACCCAAGCTTCAACCTGCCATTAGAGACACAGCGAGCAGAATTTTAAGCTGAGTGATTGGGTGTTTTTTTACTGCAATGCACCTCAGGAGTTGTAACTTCCCTCCTACAGTTTTCATACACGCTTAGAACTTTGACTTTACAATCAATGACTTTGACTGTTTTGTTTTTTCAACACAGCTATATATTAAATATTTCATGCTGATGATTTACAAGGAAAGCTTCATGTTCATTCAAGCCTTTGAAGAGCTCCAATCTGCTCCAATTCAAGAGGATGTTTGGTTCCAACCTTGATACTCTATTGGACTAACAAACAATCGGCTGAAGCTGCCCAGTTTGGGATACAACCGCCTTTGGCAACATCTGTCAGACACAGAATCAACCATAACTGAACATTGAGGGCTTGAAAAAGGTCATATTTTTGCAGGAGATTTGTGTTGGATTGCAGGTGTGTTGCGAGAACTCAGAATCCATCTATTGGTCTATCATCGATGGATGTAGCTAGATGGAGTAGTATACACATGTCAAAAGACTGTGTCAAGCATTGACATATTTATTTTAGTTCACAAGGTAGGCAGCTATTAAAAATGGCATCGGTCAGCAGCAACATACATACACATACATACATACATATATATATATATACATATATATATATATATAACGTTATGTTATAGATATATACTCCTCTGATAGACCAGCCAATATCCAAATCCCTGGCAGCAACACAGAGCCTCTCCACTCACTCCCTTGTGTGTTTTTCGCTTTCAATGTTTCATTCTGTGGGAAAAAAAGTTGAGAGAATTAGTTGCTTTTATTTCATTATCGTACACTATGGACGGCTTAGTTGTAACACCGTGTTACACTTAACCCCGACGTGTGGAGTTTTACTCCTAGCTAACATTTGCAATGAGTTAGTTACATGTTTCGAAATGGTGCTACCGTATGTTTTAGGCAACAAGACATTAGTTATTCAAAACTTGAAAAACTTTTTAAAAATTAGCCTGAGACTGTCATTGTGGTAAACTGACCGGAAGCAAAGAACGTATATTAATAATAAGTGAAAATCAGTGGTTCGTTCCATTGCAACATCAGCGCCCAGCAACAGAGCTACACTTCCGCCACTTTGGACTGAAAGCGACTACCAGACGCCAGTAAAACGTACGCCTACAAAGTGCCGTACAAAAATAAAACAATATTATTTCTACTCTATTGTCATAATTTTAATGTCTCTACCACTGAAATGGCCTGTGTTGAACAATACAGAAATGATAAATATGCATACTATTATAACTATTTACTCACTTATTTATTTATTGATTTATTTATATATTTAAGTTTTTGCCCGGCTGCTTCCCAGAGGTTCATAAAGTGAGCGATGGACATAAATGGAAGTTAGAAAAATCCAGCACACAGATTTTGAGAGCAATCTCAAACTTTTTCATGTCAAGGATCCAAAATGGATGTTCAATAGACCACAGACCATGGATGGATAAGAGGTTGTATCCTGTGCGTTTGCCCTGCGTGTTAGTAAAGAGCCTACAACTACATTAAATTCTGTTTACGTACTAATGGGCCGATAGCCGGAGACATTAAAACATCCACCACGGTACAGGCTTACAGCATACAGCCCATGGGTGTACTATAAGATAATAAAAGTGATGTATTACAGCCAATATATCCATTGCTGGCAGAACCGGATATGTCATATGAGCGTGCAGGGTGGTGCAGTCCCGTGGGTCTGATGCATTTTCATTATGCTGAGGAAAATAACTCTGGATTCAGCTAAAGGGGAAATGTACAACTTTTAGGATATAATGATTTAAATTAGGGCTATTCAAGTGTTCATACTGGGAAGTTGATTTACCTAAAAAAAATGATCCTCTGATTTACAGACGTCTCTTTATACAGTCCAAAATGGCAGCAGCACTACCGCAATGCCATCTAGCAGCTGTTGTCAAAAAAGCACAGGAGTTTCGCCTCTTTGCTTCTATACTCTTTGATTTAACCCCATGTTAGATTGTGCCCCGCGCACCCCTACAAATGACAGGCCAAAAGCAAGAACCAAACTCTTATTGCACGCAACATGACTTGCGAATTACTGTACATGTCATTCATACACCATTTGGTGCGACTGGGCTGAGGACTCAACACAGTATTTTTACCAAACTGCCAAACTTGACAGACATCAGACTCTGTTGGCCATTTCTCTTTTGGTATTGTAGCTTACTGTAAAATCACTGTGATAAATAAATAAACTACATCAGACTGTTTTCTGCATTAGCACTGGATATTGAGATACTGTGAACTGAAGACTCAGAGAATGAACTTCAACCCACTTTGCAGAGCTGACACATTTGAATAAACCTGTTATTGTGTTACATCAGATATGTTCTTACTGGAGTGTGTACATGTTTTGTTGTACTTAAATAGAAAGTGTATGGATTGGTCAGCAGGCTGGCGAGGGAGAAAAAAAACGAATGAAAGGACACAGTGAATCATACTAATGAGCCGTAAGCATCATTTCTGAGCCAACAATGGCTGAATGATACTCTAACGCAGTTTACTGAAACTTGCCTCATTATGTTTGCATGGTTTGAAGCTCTCTCAGAAATGTAAGAGTGCTGTTCTATCAATGGCTGATCATCATAGACGTCACACCATGGGTTAACCACATGGCACAGAGGGAATGTGCAGATGACATTATGAATGATGGAGCATGGTATTTTTAAATATTTCAGGGAAGAAGTATTGCATAATTGAACGTATTTTATAAAAAGAAAATGTGAAAATTAAAATGCGGTCAAGTCAATTTCGGTGCTGACGTTTTCAGACCAAACCGCGCATCAATATCCTCTATGGCGTGAAAGATAAATAATGCATGAGATCATAGAAAGCTTCAAAGCATACAGTAGTGTGCTGTTTTAGACAGAGTGCCGTGGTAGAGGAGACGGAGTGCTTTCTTCTTTCACACATTGACAATGTTGGTCCAAATTGTTTCCATTGTTAGAAATCAAATCTGTGTCTCTGCAGTAAGCATTATATTGAGTGATCACACTGTGCGTGGACTGGGGATAAAAACCTCAAATTACTTGAAGATGTGCACAAACAAGAGCTGGTCGATTCTTCAAGTTATTAGAGGCGTGTGAAGTAGTAGTAGTCAATACAGATGCATTTTGTGTCCTAGAGAAGAAGATGACATAAGTCCATTTAAAAAAGCATTGTAGCATTGCTCTGGCAGGAAGTCCCATTCCTTTACATTTTCTCATAATAATGCAATTTAAATCTAATGTGCCATAAATTGCTACGGGAATAAATCCTAAAATATGGAAATGAGTTACCATTTTAGCACTTCCGGTTCCCTCGTCTGGAAGTCAATGGGTTTTTTGAATGGGTTTTTAGTTAGATGCTTGAAATAAGGTCCGTGGATAACACAAGCTGAAGAGATTTTAACATTTTGTTCTACGACATAAAACGCATCAATAAATACCCCACTTCTTCTTGAAGCCTTTATGTGTCTTAAAAAAGGTGGTTGCTAACAAGTGGCTAAATGAGACCACTAAACGTCATCTCGCCGACACGTCCGCCTTTACAGCCTCGTTGTGTATACTCGCGGTCATGCGACCGTGGTGTAACATTAGTTTATAGCCTGACGTTAGCTTTTTACTTCCGGCAATTGCATTTACACTTCAAAAATCATAAAAGTGGTGTTCATTTGTGAAGATTATCTTGTTGAACAAAACGTGTAAATATCATAAACGTGTGTTTGCCATAGAGTTTATTTTCTGCAATAATCCAAAACTTAATGGATAAATCCCATTGGCTTTTTGTCGAAGCAACCAGGGCGATGCTAACTTCCTGGTTGGCCTATAAAAGTACGTCATCCCTGGAGCACTCAAAAAATACCCAAAATGCAGCTTGGCTGCCGACAGTTTAGTGTGAGATTCAGGTGTGTTATGCTAGTAGTAGCTAATGTAGGCTGGAACCGCTAGCCTCAAGCAGAGATGTGGAGCGGGCTGCAGAGGTCTGGTAGCCAGGCTGCCATTGTAAATAAGAATTTGTTCTTAATGACTTTCCTGGTTAAATAAAACAAAATAAGTTCTATCTGACTCCACACCCCCAGATTTTTTTTCATTTTCAAATTTGTAGTCTTCAGACTCAACTGACTTTTTTCACATATGCAGTAATACTCCCAAACACTTGGTGATGTTACCCTTTAGCACCTTTTTTGGCCACTTGGGGGCAGCAGACACGAGTCATAAACACAACCTTGACATATTATCTCCTTTAAAGTTGATATTACATAGGTGCCTATTTAGTGTTTCCACATCCAGAGCATCATTAGCATTCATTTGGAGTCATATTTCTGTCCACCAGGGGACACATCATATCCACGCATTTGGGACATATACATCACAACCATCTGTTAAATAAGACGTCATTTCAAATGGAGCAGGATGTGAGATGCTTTATTTGGATTCAGGGTTGATGTGGCTGCAGGATCTGAGCACAGAGAATTGACCACCACTTCTCTTGTTGTGGCTTTTGTCTGTCTCAGATCCCCCACCACACAAACAAACACAAGTCCACACTGGCGCTCCCCCCTCAGTGAGGCTCTAATGGGCTGAGTGAGGGCTGACGTCAGTGGGATGTGGAAGAGAAGTGTGTGAGGGGGGAAAGAGAGGGAGGGAGGGAGGGAGGGAGGGAGGGGAGGAGAAAGAGGAAAGTGGGGAGAAGGGAGCTGACAAACAGAGAGGGAGAACAAGAATGGAGAGAGGGTTTATTATCAGATCCAGTCTCGACGGTCCGTGTAATTATCTCCTCCTTCACTTTGAATAACTTTTCATTGCTCACTAGATTACAATGTTCCAACAACTAAAAATAACAACCTACTGTCTTCCCTCCATCCTGCATTGAAACTGCCAAGGGATTTTGGGACAGAGGAGGAAATATTACACCCTCTCCCTCTTCCTCTCCTTCTTCGCCCTCCCTCCACCGCCTCCCCCTCCACCTCCACCTCTGTGCCCGCCCTCGGCCTCCGTCTCTCCTCCAATCCCTCTCTTCCTTGCCCTCGCTGAGTTTCACTTGGAGGACATGGTGTAGCAGCCATGTGGGTGCCACTGCATGTCGCGGATGCGCCTCATGGACTGCATCATGGGGCAACGGGCGCCAAACTCGTTGAAATGCCTGAATTCGCCCTTCTCCAGCAGGTACTGGCTGCCACGGTAGCCGGGGAACTGGTAACCCACCCAACTAGGGGGGGGAGAGGGGGAGAGGAAGAGAATTACATTTTCAAAGTGGGGATGGATTGCAAGGTTGCAGAAGAAATTACAATACAGAAAGTGACGAGGACAAAGGCGCATGATTGATCAGAGAAAATTAGGAGAAAATGGATTCAAGGAAAGAAAAAAAAAACAATGTTGAAAGATGATTAACAGACAAGTAAAACTGTGAGAGAAAGAGGCTCGAAGCACAGATGTAGTAGGAGGATAAACATCAAACAAATAAAAACAGTGATCTGTTTGCCATGCTGTCAGATGCGAAATCACAGATGTTTCAGACGGCGGGTATAGTGCGACAAATGAATTAATCGCCGCATTTAAGAAACAGTGCCTGCTGTCCGCCACACCTCTGTGAGCACCGGCAGGGACAGAGCTGCTGACGTTCATGACACCCTCGGAGAGCTGCTGATGAAAAAAAGCCTCTATTCCTGATCTCGCACCGAGAGCTCTCGGATAGTTGGTGATTGTGCTGCCGTTTCTCCTAGTTTGAGAATGAGAGCACGATGTCGAAACTGTCTGACACATGTAGCTGAACTTGATTAATGCAGCTGTTGCAAAAGCAGGGTGTAATGTTTGAGGCGGATACTGTTGAAAAATGTATGATTTTGAAAATTGGGAGGAGGAACTAGAGAAAGGACTGGAGATAGCTGAGTCACAGCTCCATGGGGAGTTAGTAGTAATGAGAAGATCAGTACCACTCTCAGGTCTGTAGCCTACACCAGTGATTTTCAAAGTTTTTAACATTGGTTATAGTATTGTCAATGTTTTTCTAAAGACATCTTAGGCAAAAGGAGGGCCCCAGCCATAAGCTAATGCTATTTGGGGGGCCTCGGCATGGAAAAGTTTGGGAACCCTCTGGCCTACACCAGTGGTTCTCAACCCTTTCATGTTAAGGACCCCAAAATTGATAAATGAGGTCACGGGCCCCCATTTGAGAAGATTTTGCTTCAGGGACCTGCTGTTTTGAAGCCTGGAGTTTCGCTTTTTGGCCATCTTGAGTTTGGCTTTTTTTGACACAGTAGTGACCATATTTGGACGAGAGGGTGGAGCTCTAGAGGAGCAAGGTACGGTTAGCAGCTAATGCTAGATAGCTTGGTTAGCAAAGTGCATCTGTAATTCACGTTAACTGTGCTATTAATTGGGATGCTAATTTTAGCTGGAGAAAATCAGGCTTAAAACAAAATGTGCATACCGGCAAAAATTAACAGCCGACTCCTTGGAGTGTTAGTACAACTGAATGCTGTACAACGACGTGATAGCAATGTTGTGGTAGTGACCTGTCACTCAAAGTGGCCAGGCTCTTAATTATGCATAACTCTAAGCCTTAATATAATTTAAACGGGAGAGTTATATAAAAATTCACCCCCGTACAGTTGTAATGAAATGGGAAATTAGCTATAGAGACCAAAACCGTTTTTTGTACCAGGCTAGGAACGTGTTTATTTCTGCTGTGAAGTTGGGCATTTCAACATGGGGGTCTATGGGGATTGACTGTTTTTTGGTGGCCATTCAAGGAACCTTTTATCCGTATAGAGACGGTTTTCAGTCTTTATGCTAGGCTAAGATAACCGGCTTTTGGCTCAATTTTCCGTACAGACACGAAAGCGGTGTCGATCTTTCATCCAGGTCTTGGCAAGAAAGCGAGTAAACGTATTTCGCAAAAACTTTTCTTTAAAAAAATAGACATGAAAATGCTTGTAACATGTTGCCACACTACTCACGTTCCACAGCTGACCATGATGCTTCCCACTCTATCGGTGAAACCATAGGAGTACAGGCTGGGGACATCATCGTCCATGATCTCCATCTTACGACCCTTGAACTCTCCGACCTCATACAGGCAGATCTTGTGCTTCTCTGGGTCCTAGAAGATGGTGGGGAAAGAAAAGGAGAGATAGAAGATGAAGAAAAGTAGAGCAAATGGAGAGAACCTGCCAAAGACAGACCACTTGTTTCCTATAAGCGGTCAAACAGACAGAGGGTTTACCATGCGGACGGGCCTGAAGGACAGCAGGTAGTCGTTCTTCTGGCAGTTGCTCCAGGAGTCCCAGCGGGGGTACTCGCCCTTCTCCAGGATGAACATCTCTCCGCAGAAGTTCATCTGCTCAAAGCCCACAAAGCTGAGGAGGGGAGGAAAGGTCACAAGGATGAGAGGGGAGGAAGGTGAGGAACTCGAAGTATGATGGACAATCACTGTGTTGCCTTTTCACTGATTTTACACATGAAGATCTTTTTATTCATCACGAAGAGTACTACTGGTACTACTGGGCTCGTGAAACCAAATTCAACGTTAATTTATTTGTCACATAACTTCTGTACTTAAGTTGCAGCACTTCCGGAGTTATTCTAACCCAAACCGCGATCTCTTCCTAAAGCTAAGTCGCTTTTGTCACTTCCGTACTTAAGTTACGGCACTTCTGGTGTTATTTTAACCTAGAGCAAACTAAGTAGTTTTGTTGCCTAAGCCTAACCAAGTTGATCTATTCCTAAACCTAAATAAGCTGTTTTATTATGGAAAGACTGGAACGGAAATTGTCACGTGCGTCACGTGTTGTTGGACATTCGTAGGAAAAAGGACAAAAAATACGTAATTGAAAGTCGTGCTGAGTGTCACAATTCGTGTCTCTTGTGACACAAATCAAAAAGATTAAAACTTTGTGACTATTTCACAAACTGCCGTTAGACTTTGTTGCCCCTTCATGCTTTGAGGAATAAGTTGTCGCCGTCATCCTGTCTTCTTTCTACTTGCTGTTACCTTGAAAGAACTCGTCTCCCTAATTGTTATTTTATTTTATCTTTATTGGTCCACACTGATACATGATTGACTGAAATTGCTGCACTACTTTCATCATTGCTGTTTGTTGCTTTGTCTTGTCATTAGTTTAGGTATTGAAGTTCATTCTACTGCTGCACTCTCTGTAACTCACTCGGGATAAAAGCATCAGCTACACGCCTAAAATCTGAAGTGTGAAATGTCACATAATGGTGAGGCGCAATTTCGAAATCCCCTGCTCTCTGCTCGGAGGAGTGTGGGTGTTGTGAACAGTATGATTACTTGCAGGTGGGCGTGTACGTGCAGCTGTACGTGCACAGGCTACTTACGGCCCACAGTCGACGCGCAGGGAGCGCACCCTGTCCATTCCCATGTCGCACACATTCATACACTCGGCGTTGATCTCAATGCAGCGACCCTGGAAGTTCTCCTGGTCGAACACACACATCTGGATGGTTGGGGTAAAGTAAAGAGAAAGAACGACTGTGAGGAAAAAGCGGCCAAAGAACCAAGAAAGAAGTGGAGTGAAATGATGTGACTGTGTTGACAGCTTTCTCCACAGCGACTGAACGCACAGAAGCCGCACATGGTATTTTTCTGTCAGTTGTAGTTGTCGACCGCCCCCTCACTCAGCTGTAAGAACCAGCAGGTCATGATCATAGGCATCAGCCCAGAAGGTAAACTGTTAATGTGAGGGCAGCTGCTTCGCACTGTGTGAAAAAGACTGTATAGATGTTTGATCATCTGTTAAACATGTGGGGTGTGTGTGAGTGTGTGCGAGTGTATGTGTGTGTACTGTACCTTGTAGGCCATCATTCCCATCTCAGACATCTTGTTCTGAGCCGCTTTCCCATCAGTCTGGGAAGCAGACTTGGATTTCTCTCCTCCAGCAGACATGATCACTGAAAAGAGAAGATGCTTGGAATCAGTTTTTGATAGCTGTCTTTCACTGTCACATTAAGGGACTGTATGAAAATTATTAGGGTGGGGAGGGGGGAAAAAACATTATGTTTTAATTATTTAAAAAAGCAAAGCCCACTCCACTGATGTTAAAATTTTCTTTGGACCATCCAAAAGAAAATAATATACCAACCTACCCACAATATGTCAAAGTAATACAACACAATACTATATTTAAATATGTAAGTTATTCTCCGTTCAGCAAAAATAATAAATAACCCTCCCCTTTTTCTGACCCCCACACCCCACCCCTAAAAACTTTCATACAATTACTAACAAAGCTAAATTCAGTTCAGACTTTACCACACAAATTACTATCTTGTACCTTGTTCTGCTTTACACTTACATTTATAGTATAAAACGTCAAACTTGTTTCAATTATTTAAAAAGCAAAGCCCAATCCACTCATGTTAATATTTTCTTTGGACCATCCAAAAGAAAATAATATAACACACTACCCACAATATCTCAAAGTAATACAACACAATACTATATTTAAATATGTCAATTATTCTCCGTTCAGCAAAAAGAATAAAGCAAATAACCCTCCACCTTTCCTGACCCCCTCACCCCACCCCTTAAAACTTTCATACAATCCCGAACAAAGCTGAATTCAGTTCAGACTTTACCACACAAATAACTATCTTGTCCCTTGTTCTTTTTTACACTTACATTTATAGTCTAAAACATCAAACTTTTTCCAACAAAAAACATCAAAATAACCAAAATGAGCTCCTCGGCACAAAAGAAAATAGCAAATCCTACTTACAAGCATTCGTTCTTTGCAAATCACAAACAAAACAGCACCATTTTAACACATATAACATACAAATGAACAGATCTGTTTTAAATAAAACTTTTGGTAGCCTGAAACTATTTTTCAGCTTTGAACCTGAAATTAAAAAAGTAACATTCCCGCAAATTAAGTGCTGTATTTGTGGAACCAACTTGATTTTTAAAGTTATATTTTAGGTTCCACCAGTCACTACTTTTAGCATAATTTATACTCAGAATAAACTGAGTATGAGAGATTTATTGACCGCTATTGGATTTAGCTATCTATTTTTAAATTTTTAAAGAAATTTCCCCAACAATGTTTGACTTTCACGTCTTGAGCTCGAACTACAACAAACTCTTCTCATTGTCAGGTATTACATCAGGTTATTCTCGCTCTCTACCTCCATTTTTTTCTTTCCTGTTCTCATTCTGTATGATGTTTGACCACTGTCTTACCTGTGGTAGTGTGTGCGTAAAGGAGTAGATTCGGGGGTGAGACTGGTGGTCTGTGTGAGTGTGCGCCAGGCCCCATGTGGCTTTTATATGCTGGCGCCCAGAGAGAGGGGATTATAGACACAGAAACAAACTCGCTGAGCTCACAGCCCCCACAGAATAGAAATACCCCATCATCAAAGAGAGAGAGAGACAGAGAGAGTGGGGCAGAAAGAGAGGCAGAGAGACATAGGTTGAAAGAAGAATATGAGGAAGCAAATGTGACAAATGGAAAATCAATGTATATTTGGCCTCAGAGGACTTGATGAAGACAAAATAACTTCATACTAACTTGATCACATGAATCCATGAATAAAAGAGAGTGCAGTCAGTGAACTGTTACATACAAAGCCTTAACCCCAATAGTAGATTAATACAAAATTGAATATATCGATTTGTTTACATAGACACGAATTTTAATGGGTTTTTTTCATGATGGTCAGCACAAAATCAATTCTGACGTAATCTACGTAATTAAGAACCGCGAAGTATAAAAAGTTGCGAACGCTGCATAGAGAGGAGGTTGGGGTTGATGGGTGGGTCAAAAAACCTGAACTTTCGACCAGGAGACCGCTGTTCCTGTCCCGTGTGAAACCACAAGTCAAAGTTGATTTATTTGTCATGTAACTTCCGCACTTAAGTTACAGCACTTCCGGTGTTATTTTAACCAAAACCACAACCTTTTCCTAAACCTAAGCCTAACCAAGTCGATCTTGTCCTACATCTAACTAGGTAGTTTGTTGTCTACAGTAAGCTAAACCATGTCGATCTTTTCCTAAACCTAATTAAGTAGTTTGTTGTCTAAGCCTAATCATGTCGATTTTGTCCTAAACCTAACTAAGTAGTTTTATTTTGAAAAGACTGGAGCAGAAATTGACACGTGCGTCATGTGTTGCTGGACATTCGTAGGAAAACGCACAAAAAATACATTGTTGAAAGTCGTGCTTTGCGTCAGGAAAAAAAGGGAAATTCATGTCTGTTCATGAGTCAAGTTTCGTGATTATTTCAGAAAACTCCCATGAGACTGTGTTGCTTCATAATAATGAGAGCAACGCTGACCAGGATCACATTTAAGAGCCTGTCACAAAAGTATTCACTCCTATTCCCATCAGTGCTGTAATCAAGAGGCGCTGGAACAAACAATAACAGGAAAAGCAATAAGCTGTGAGAAGCAATAACCTCGCTGTTCCAACTCTGGGCGGGCAGTGAGGTTCAGAGTGTGGTATGTGGACAATAATCTGAATCGCTCTCCTCATCACTGTGGGAGAAGACTATTAAATTAAAGCCCTCTGCCTTTTTTCTTGCGTGGGTGGGTAAAACGTGGTGGGCGTTGGAGTCCACGAGGTGCTTATTCCAAAGTGTACACGAGGGAACGAGCAACCCGGTCGAATGTAACTCCAAACACGGCCGCGCTGGCGAGGTCGCGTCATGTGTGACATCAAGGTTTCACATGTGCTGATGAGGACGGGGGGGAAATAAAGGCTGCAGCTCTTCACCAGATGAGATCCCAAAGTAAAACTACTCATGTCTTGGATTTGGTGGTCGGCCTCATTAATCCTGCAGTCTGAATTTCCTCAAATCCTCGCGCTCAAGTGAGCATCAGGGAAAAGGTCAATGGAGAACTGAGTGAAGGGTTGAATCCCACACTTCCTCAGAGTCAAATATATGTAGAACAAGACGGGAAGTGTCTGACAGCAAGGGGAAGTTAAGTGGGCACCCAAGGGCACATCTCTTATTTGTGGATCCTTGTCTCCCTGTTCTACGTCCTCTAGTGGAGACTGAAGGAGGTGCTTCAGAATGTGACTATTTTCTTTCTTAAAGAGGACCTATCATGCTTATTTTCAGGTTCATACTTGTATTTTGGGCTTCTACTAGAACATGTTTGCATTCTTTAATGTTCAAAAAATGCTTTATTTTTGTCATACCGCACACGTGGCCAGACAGTCGATGTCAACAAAGTACAGACTACATCTGATTACAACACACACAGAGGGAGAGCGACTTCATTCTCTGCTCAGGTAGACATTACTCCTCTATAGCTTTATATAGCAAATACTAGTTTGCTGCTGCTATATTAATGCTATGGATATTGTATAGAGCACCTTTAACCTTTATTTAAACAGGAAGTTTCTTGATATACATTGTCTTTTCTAGAAAAAAATGGGCCAAAATACGCTTAAAGTAGTTTACATGATAGTACACATTGTAGCATGAGAACACACAAAGATAATATAAAACATTCACATAGAGGACTATAAAAGTATGCCCTGAAAGCTATGATATCCATGACTATTTTAAACAATTACATTCCAAACAAACAATAATGTAAATGAATGTGTCTTATGATTTAATAATCTGTAAGTATCAAACTTTCCTTGGAGTCCTTGGATTTTGTTCATTAATAAACTTTAGGACAAGAAGTTATTATATCATACATATAATATTTTCAATATAACATGTGAAGGTCTTTTATCCTGCATACATATCCTTGGAATGCACGGCATAGGACTATACATTTTTTACATTCACTCCTGGGTACAGATGGAAACATGACAGGAACACGACTTCATAATCAGACCATACATGCGTAGTTGGAGTAATAAGATACTGCAGCTGCTCTCATGGGAAAAGATGAAATAGAGTCAAGAAAAGTCAATGGCTTTATTTCTATGTGCGCTAATAAAACATGCTCTTCAGAAAGCCCTTTGATCAGTGTCTGGAGCATTGCTGATGTACCTTCAAGTGTGTGAAAAACATCTTCAAATCCAATAAAGGTTTGATTAATCTTCTTGCACACAGTCCAGAAATAAATAGCAGTTCATTGTGCCGGTGTTGACATATTATATTTGACGTTTCATATACAGGCCTTTTATATCTTGTGTCTGGTATTAGAAATACAGCCGTTAACACAGCAGGACGGTCACACATGACTGAACAAAGATATATAACACGTATCTGCCCTTTTTTGATAAATATATAGTTATATAAAAGTATCGTGCATCTCATTCTTTCATGTCCCCCTCACATCGAGGCTTTTACATCAACTACTACACAACAGAAAATCTATTGACTCCATCAGTCCATCCATCTGTTTATCCATCAATATATCAACCTATTTATAAGACTAAAAATATGTGAAATGAAAGGTAAACATTTCCATAAAACTCTGTCTTTATTAAGTGTGTCCCACATAGTTCATATATCCGAAAAGTTGATATTTATATGTAGTCAGAAGCAAATTCTCCAAATGTTAAGTGGAGCATCCTGAGGGTCTTCCAGCAGATAATGATGTATACCCACTAGGGCTTTCAATCAATTAAAATATTTAATTGCAATTAATTGGCTCATTTTTTATCTGGCAAATATGCTTGCTCTATGCAAATGTAGGTATTTATTTTCAGGCTGTCAAAGTTAACGCAATAACGCGTATATTTGCCCACTCCCATGTTGATAAGAGTATTAAATACTTAACAAATCTCCCTTTAAGGTACATTTTGACCAGATAAAAAATGTGCGATTATTCATGATTAACTATGGACAATCATGCAATTAATCGTGATTAAATATTTGAATCGATTGACAGCCCTAATTTATTTATTATTGGAAATCAATCAACATCACAAAACAGTGACAAATATTGTCCAGAAACCCTCACAGGTACTGCATTAAGCATACAAAATATGTTCAAATCATAACATGACAAACTGCAGCCCAACGGGCAACAACAGCTGTCAGTGTGTCAGTGTGCTGACTTGACTATGACTTGCCCCAAACTGCATGTGATTATCATAAAGTGGGCATGTCTGTAAAGTGGAGACTCGTGGGTACCCATAGAATCCATTTACATTCACATATCTTGAGGTCAGAGGTCAAGGGACCCCTTTGAAAATCGCCATGCCAGTTTTTCCTCGCTAAAATTTTGCGTAAGTTTGGAACATTATTTAGCCTGCTTCACGACAAGCTAGTATTGACATGATTGGTAACAATGGATTTCATTGATTTCATATGATCGTCACTCTAGCTTTAAAACTGAGCGCCGTTTAAACAAATTTGCGTTAACGCATTGTTATTATCACGTTAACTTTGACAGCCCTAATACCCACATTGGATCTATGAAGTAAAAGGAAGGTAGTCCTCAATGGAGTGATTACTATTAGAGTGCATAATCCTGTAAAATTCATATTAATTTTAGTCATACACGATCGTGACAAGACACCTGCAATCACCACCTGAATAATTCAGGTTTGAGTAGTGCTAAAAAAATTAAAAAAAAACACATCACTATATGCATGCGTAAGTGTTGAGAATGACTTTGGAAATTCTGTTGGGAAAACTTTGGTGGTCGTGACTTCGGTGTGAGAGTGTGTCTTCATGTGTCTGCGTGACGGTCAGCATCCTCCTCATATGCTCTCTAGATGAAATGTTAAGGAGCGAGGCCCAGATGAGGTCAGGGGGGGGATGTTGTTGCTGTGGCAACTGTGTGGCCAATTGTGTGAAGTGATGGACTGGGGGGGGGGTTATATTAAAACAATAATGTTCTGTGGATGTGATACAGGGTCCAGCTTCACAGACTGACAGTATTTCAACACGGCAAAGTTATTTTTTTCTTTTGCAGTTCTTGTATTTTTGCACGAGAAATATTCTCTTAGACCACTTTTCTAGCAATGTTTTTCATTGAAGATAACGTTATGTTATTATTTATTACTTCTCATCATTAATTGAATTCCTCTGTCCCAATTTCCTCGACTTTTAGGAGCCATCATTGAACCAGGCTCTCCAAATCCTTCTCATTCTCTGCCTATAGCCCGGCCATTGTTGCTCTATACGATGGCTCTGCTGACCTATACGAATAGACCAACAACAGCCTCACATTCCTCAGCCTCACCTCTGTGCTGCAGCTCTATAGGCAGGCCAGCATTTGCTGAGTCGACAGGCCGCATCACAGGGTTACAAAGAGAGAGAGAGCGCGAGATGAGCCGCACGCTCACCGGCGCGCGCGCACACAAACCCGTTTTTGACGCACAATAAACATGAGAACAGAGAAGCGCGCGGGAGGTTCACGCTCACCTGAGTCAAGTTGGTCACAGTTAGCTATAGGTCTACCGGATCTCTGCTTTCAAAATAAAAGCCTTGATAGTTCTGAGGCCAGCTCAGAAGTAGGTGGACACTAATCATTATTTTCATTAGGCTATTTATTGTAGGGCCTAACATCATGTAACACAAATACAGGGTTCCCATACACAACTTTGGCATTACGTGTCTTGGGGTGTTTCTGCAACTATACGGTCATGCAAGTATGTAATATGTATGTAATACATATTAACAGGTACACACAATTACATATAGTGGTTAAGATTTTAATCTTTAACGGGTTTGTTTTTAATGAATTTCATCACTTGTTCTTTTACTAAATGTCCTCACCACAACATTACAATAATGTTAATTTTATACATTATCCTTTTTTAAATTCTATAATATTTTAAGACATTTAAATTCATTTTTATTAAGCTTTGCATCATTGTAAATATTGATGTAAAAACATTTTTTTAAAATAGGGGATTTCATGATAAACTCTACACCCTGAAAATTTTAGACAGTAGCCATAGATGTCAGTCTTCATACATAAAAAAATATAAAAAATATGTTGTATTTTATGACAGATATTGCAATTCTAATGTCTAATGTCTTCACCACAACGGTAAGAGAACATGTTGCGAAAATGACACTTTTGCCAATATTGCAGATAAATGGCAGCTAGCGAGGTCTGCTACATTAGCTTTGACTCTTAGCGTCTAATATATACATGAATTCAACAGTAATATTAAGTTATTTTAAATGTAGTTAAAAATACACAGTTACTAAGCCGTATGGTAGGAACACACAATAAATACGTGAGAAGAAAAGGTGATCTTAAACTTATTTTTCTTGATCTGGGAGGTCCCCTATGTGGGCGGCCCAACCTGTCATCCATGTGCTCACTTCTGTTTCCATAGAAACTACATTTGTTTGGCTTTGAATTAAACTTTTACTATGGTATTTGTTCAGTGTCGCTGTAAGGACTCAGAAGTGTTTGACAGGCGCATTTAGATGAAAAAAAATCATATAAATGATTTCCAAACAAATAAATATGTTTAATATGGTGTAAAGTAATATGCATATGAAACAATTCCATTTGAAATAATGACATATTGGAATTGAATTAGCTCATATCGTATCTCGTATCTCAACATCGAGACCACAGTTGTGGGACGTGAAGAAAAGTGGCGTTTGGACCCATAAAATGCTCCTTAAATTTGATTAAATCACATTAATTAGTAATTATTTTTTTATGTCAAGATGGGTAATAACACTGCATAGCCTATATATTTATCACTGCACTGCAAATTTTAACCAAAATCCCCAATTTTTGCCAATTATTTTCTCTATTAAGCAGTTAGCAGTTTAGTCTAGAAAATTACTTCCAGGATAGGCTACTCTATTTAGGCTATTCGCCTAATCATTTGATAACTTAAAAACACACAAAATGAATTTATCTGAATGATTATATATTTTTTTTATATACTTTATTTTTTCCCTTTTTTCGAGGTTGTTTTCATATATGCAATTTACAGTTTGTTGAGCTTATAGACAAACTCATTAAGTACACTAGAGAAAACAACTTCAACATTCAAAATTGAAATAAAATTAAGAAATGAAATAATAATAATAATAATAATAATAATAATAATAATAATAATAATAATAATAATAATAATAATAATAATGAAAAGAAAGAATAGAATACAAAAATAAAAAAACACACAAAAAACAATAATAATACAATAATAAGAGAGTAATAATAATAAATGAAATAAAAAATGGGCACACATATGCATCTTCCTTCAGGTCAGGTCACCTCCAAGCATATGTATATATATGTGCATGTGTGTTAACCCATGTAGCTATATTTTTCCTTCTGCTAGACTCCATCTCTTCTCAAAAATATCCTTATCCATTTAACTTATTTTTGAATGACTATATTTGTAGTTTTTCACTTTCTGTATTACTCCTATAATAATAATCATTGGAACACAAGTGTGGCTTGTTATTTTGTTCAACATAGAGCTTAATTTTGAAGAGCCTATAACCGGAAGTGTCACCATGAATTCGGTCTGGCTTCACACTTTGTCAAACTCGCCTCGTTTACATCATTAGAGGGGATGGAGAAGGGACAACACGCGCACACGCGCGCGAGCATGAGGTCCCCCCGCGTGGACGCCGGTATAAAACAGAAGCGCCAGGTTCACACAAAAGTCTCCACGTGAAGAGGATTTGGTGAGCGAGTAGAGGAGAGGAGAGCGGAGAGCGGAGAGCATCCAGGTAAGAAGCAGCAGGAGCAGGTAAAATAAACTGACTGAGATAAACTCTCCCACGGGATGGACTCACTTCACTGAACTACTTAGAGGATTAAATATTTGTTTTGGCTTCTCCTAAACCAGACATTTTAGTTTCTAGCTTGTCATTAGTGACATAAGAAGTTGTAAAATTATTTTAATTTATACGGTGGAAAAACACTGTTAGTTACAACAAATTGAAACTATTTAAATCCACTTAAAGTTCACATTTAAGGGAATATTATAATAATAATAATAATAAATTGGATTTATATAGCGCCTTTCAGAAACCCAAGGACACTTTACAAAGGAGGCACACAAAATCATCCTAATAAATAACACAGAGGAGAAACTATAGCTAAGTAATTAAAAGAGAGATGTGTAGGAAGAGTCAGCTGAGATCATAGGCCTTGATGAACAGGTGGTGTTTGAGGTGTTTTTTGAAAGTGTCCAGGGACGCTGAAAGCTCTGTCGCCGAATGTTCTCCAATAAATCTAAATTTACCATACATTTGACTGTTATACCCCTTCTCTTATTGTTTTCTTGTTTTCTTTTCCACTTTAGAAATGAATCGATTTACTAGAAACCACATGACCTCCCCCATGTACTTCCCCAGCATGGGTACAGCCCCTTTCTTTAAGGTGAATTCACACACACACACACATAAACACACACACACACACACATAAACACACACACACACACACACATACAGTACACACCCTCATGTCTCTACCCCCCTGTGTGCAGGTGACTGTGTTTGAGCGGGAGTACTTCCAGGGCAAGTGTATGGAGTTCACCAACGAGTGCTGCAACATCTATGACTGCGGCCTGGACAACATCCGCTCCATCCGAGTGGAGAGTGGAGCGTGAGTCACACAGCAGCCTGTACGCCTGCACGTCTCTGTGGACAGCTGACTGACTCTGTGTGTGTGTGTGTGTGTGTGTGTGTGTGTGTGTGTGTGTTTATGTAAGTGTGTGTGTCTGTGAGACGGAGGTAGGTAGAGAGATAATGAGAGAGGAAGGAAGTAGTGTCCAGGCTCCCACTAAAAGCCTATCACCTCTGAGGTCACTATAATCCTACCTACATGTATATGGTGCACCCAGTTATGAGCAGTTAGTGGGAGGAGGTCGTCTTCTTTTGGCCACAGCTGCCTTTTTCAGAGGAAGTACTGAGAACGTTTTTTATCACGATCACCCGAAGGAGCTGACGGGGTGAGCCTGTAAGCAATTTACACTGCAAGGGTTTCACTTTGTGGAGCTTTATTCAGAGCTGGCGTACGTGCCTCACACTGTGATCAACAGTTATCGTTGGTCAGTGGGGGTTAATTTGAGGCCACATGCCTGCTTTTATCCTTTAGATGAAATGGTGCGATACTTCCAGTTCTCAGCGTATGCGGAGGAAAATGTCAACATCCCTCTGATGAAAAGCACACTGAATTCTTAGATACACTGCTCTGAGAACCATCTATTGGGAATAGCTTGTAATGAAAAAATAAATTGCACTATAGATACTATACTCTCTATTTCTATGGCTCAGTTTTCACGTTGGTAACTAATTACTTTCAATTTTAAAGCCTCTGAAAACTGGGTTTTAAATATGAAATATTCATGACTAAAGTTAAAGAAACATCCTGAGGTATTATCAGTTGAGGTACTTGTACTTTACGTGAGTATTTCTATTTTAGGGTATTTTATAAGTAAGCAAATGTTGTACTTTTTTTACTCCACTACATGTATTTAACAGTTATTATTATTAGTTACTTGTTTAATACATATTGATTAATATATTACAAAACATATGGACTTGTTGGAACAGTATATCAAAGAAGATGCATTATTAGTAGGGCTGTCAATCAATTAAAATAGTTAATTGCGATTAATCGCATGATTGTCCATAGTTAATCACGATTGATTACAAATTAATCGCACATTTTCAATCTTTTTAAAATGTACCTTAAAGGGAGATTTGTCAAGTATTTTATACTCTTATCAACATGGGAGTGGGCAAATATGCTGCTTTATGCAAATATATGTATGTATTTATTATTGGAAATCAATTAACAACACAAAACAATGACAAATATTGTCCAGAAACCCTCACAGGTACTACATTTAGCATAAAAAATATGCTCAAATCATAACATGGCAAACTCAACGTGCCCACTACAACCCAAAAAATCGCAAGTTACGTTAATGCGTTAAAGAAATTAGTGGCGTTAAAACGAATTTGCGTTGACACAATATTATCGCATTAATATTAACTTTTTCGTTTTGTGTGGGTATTAAGTGCTCAAGTTATGTAGTTGTGTTTTATCATCATACATTTCCAAAACATCTGTTATTGGTTGGAGAGAGTGCAGCCTCCTCCTCCTCTGTATACATCAAGCAGCCATCTGTTGGTGACTCCTCACAGGGGAAGAAAACCTTTTTTTGAGTGCCACCCTCAGTAATTTGACGCACTTTGCACCAAATCTTCACTCTGAGCAGCTTCATACATAACAGCCTTAGTCATGCTGTGTATAGTTTGCCAAAGTCAGACAAACACTTGCTGACTTCAGCAGCTCAATGAAGATTTAGCTCCAGTTTTTCAGAGCGGAAAACGGTGAGAACAGATTATCACGGAGAGGGCAACTGTACTATTTGTAGACCAAGGAAAGGAAAATGCAATCACTGAAAACCAACTCAGGATATTTTGTAGAAACTGAGGTAAATAGGTAGGTTACAGGCTACATTCAGAACCAAATATTAACGAAATGAGCAACTAGGACAGTCTGGAAATTGCCTTTGTAGACTCGCACCCTGTTCTTCTTCTGAAACTCTTTGTTTTCTTGGTTTTCATGTTGTAATTTCAACTGACAGATTTTTCTGCCCTGACAGAATTGTGCAACTCGTCAAGGTTTCAGAGCCAACGGGAAAAAACTCAAAAGTGCATGATGGTCAATGTGCGACTATGGCTGTTTTTTGTTGTTTATAAAAAGGTGACATTAAGAAGAACAGTACTTATATATAGTTAATATATCCATTCTTAACATGGTCTAATATCAATTGGTCATTTTTCTTCTTCAGCCATCATTTTGTGATGATTTTCTGATCAAATTTTAAAAAAAATGGTGGATATCACCTTTAAAGATTAATCAGTGGGCTACCTCCGGGGTCTGAAAAGTGAAGCCAATGCAGAAGTGCCTTAAACTTGCATTCTTTCTAACAGCCAGCAGGGGGCGACTCCTCTGGTTGCAAAAAGAAGTCTATGAGAAAATGAGCCTACTTCTCACTTGATTTATTACCTCAGTAAACATTGTAAACATGAGTTCATGGTCTCAATCGCTAGCTTCAAGTCTTCTTCAATACAGCATGATGTTCATTTAGTAAATTATGGTCCCATTTAGAGTCAGATAGACCATAAAGCAGGGGATGCTTTAGGGCGGGGCTACCTTGTGATTGACAGGTCGCTACCACGGCGTTGTCCGTGTTTTCTTCTTAGAGCTTTAACCACACAGTGTGTTTTCAGTTCATGAACGTTAATATTAACATTTAGGTCGCCGTCAGTCTACAAACCAATAGGTGACATCACTGTGACTACGTCCACTTCTTATATGCAGTCTATGACTGTGCTCCCTCTCCTCGTGTGCTTTATACTCTGCTCACCCCGTCTAATGTCACCTGTCTGTTTTATGTTCAGACTGTTTACTCACCCGTCTGACTATTTCTCCTCTTCCACCCCGTGTGTCCAGTTGGGTGGGATTCGAGCACCATGACTTCCAGGGCCAGCAGTTCATCCTGGAGAGGGGAGAGTACCCCAACTGGGACGCCCACAGCGGCTCCCTGTCCTACCACAACGAGTTCTTCATGTCCTTTCGCCCCATCTACTGTGCCGTGAGTACCTGTAGAGGACGGGGAAGGGCATGGGAAGAGAGAAGTGGGAGTGAAAGAGCGAGAAAGGGCAAATGGAAATGAGAGGATAGTGAGTGCCAGAGTGACAGAAGGAGGGAGTGATCAGAAGCCACACAGCCAGTGACTGAGACAGCACAGTAATAGAAATGAGACAACTCGGTGTCCTGCGCGCTCTGTACGTCTCTGTCTGACAGGCCTAACGCTAACTCTCTATTGCACCCCCCTCCACAGTCTCACCAGAGCAGCCGTATGATGATCTTTGAGAAGGAGAACTTCATGGGCCGCAACACTGAGCTGTGCGACGACTACCCCTCCCTGCAGGCCATGGGCTGGTTCAAGCCCGAGGTGGGCTCCATGCACGTGCAGTGTGGAGCGTAAGTCAGTTCTTCATCCCAACACATTCTAGTTCAGTTTGGAAAGGTCTTCATCATAAAATGGTTCAGAAGGCTTTAAATAGAAACTAAACAAGCAGAAAAGTACAGTACTAAAGAATACAACAGGGCAAAGTAAACTAAGAGACATCCATATTGTGGTTATATCAGTAGAGACATTTTAGGAAGCATATCGTGTCCCAAAGCAATTAAAACCCTAATTTACACACTTGTAATCACACTTTACTCTCAAGGCAGCTCTTCTCAGTTTGTCTTTGCCTTTTTTTTTCTCTTTTGTGTGCTGCATCTGATTTTTAATGATTTCCTCCTCCACACTTTAATCTCTTAAAACACTGAATTCCCGCTTAAACGTCCCCCTTGAGCAGCTTTAAGAAGTCCCAGAACTGTTCAATAATGTTCTAACACTTTCTCAAAGCTGGATCACACTTATGTTCAGTCAAAGAAATATTCAAAACAATGATGTCATTAGTCCACCCCTAGCAGCATGGGCTTCGGGATGGCAATAAAGAGAGTGCTACAGGAATGAGTCCTAAATCCCGTAAATGAGTTTGCATTTTAGCACTTCCAGTTCCCTCGTCTGGAAGTCAATGGGTTTAATAAATACCCCACTCGTGAATTTTGAAGCCTTTATGTGTCTTAAAATAGGGGGTTGCTAACAAGTGGCTAAATGAGACTACTAAACGTCATCACGGCGACTCATCCGCCTTTACAGCCTCGATGTGTTTACTCGCGTTCATGCAACCTTGGTGTAGTTCGTTTATAGCCTAACGTTAGCTTTTTACTTCGGGCGATTGCATTCATGCTTCAAAAATCATAAAAGTGGTGTTCAGTTGTGAAGATTATTTTATTGAACAAAACGTGTAAGTATCATAAACATTTGTTTGCCGCAGAGTTTATTTTCTGCAATAATCCAAAACCCAATTGAAAAATCCCATTGGCTTTTTGGTCGAGGGAACCCAGGGCGATGCCAACTTCCTGATTAGCCTACGCAAATATGTCATCCCTGAAGCACTCTATATATGGCCCCTTTGCCTCTGTCAGCTTCTCTTTATATGGGCATTTGTCTTTCGCACGTACTTTTATACATTTCTGATGATGAACAATTGAGAGATGAATAGAACGGTGACAGTCTATCGAAGCTCTGTACGCTACCTTCCAAAAATGGTGGCGCGTCCCAGAATGCTTCACGATTCCCCATTCCCTATTTTAATGGCACATATTAGCTTGTTACAGAGCGTATCGGCACGTTGGCTGATAAATAACAAGAAAATGCAGCATGGAGATGCCAGTAATATAGAATATAGATTTTTTTTGCTATAAAATGTTCCACTCTGTTCATGCCTCACAATTCGTCGATATCTGATTTAGTCTGAATACCACCTGAAGAAACTCTTTATGTAAAGTAAATCAGAAAAATGTAATTCAGCTCTTCTTACTTACCTACTTTCCTTCCTCCTGCCTCCAGCTTCGTGTGCTATGAGTACCCTGGCTACAGAGGCCAGCAGTACATCATGGAGTGCGAGAGACACAGCGGAGACTACCAGCACTGGAAGAACTGGGGCTCCCACTGTCAGACTCCAAAGATCCAGTCCATCAGACGCATCAGGCACTGAGAAGGAACGGATCAGGACAGGCAACAGTTAACGGCTCAGGCTAACACCTGGACGCTGTACTTTAGGGGTTCCTGCCTGTGGGCCGAAAGCCTGAACTTAAGCTTTGGTTCAGAGTTTAAGGCTTCATTTGTCAGGACCGCAACACTACAACACAATCCATCAATGACGTAGCAGCTACCTCTTTATCCCAGCTCATATTCATATTTCTGTTAATACTCATTTTGTTTTAGTACAAGTGAAATAAAGCTCAGATTGAGAACATGAGAAGTTCTTTCTGTCATTCCTGTGTGAGTGCACGTATGCAAAGAGAACATTTATACATGTGTGGGTATGTAAATGTACCTGTCACCATAACTGCAAAGAAATTAATTTAGTCTTGCTATTCTTTGCACATTAAAGTTTCCATGGGATGAGTGATTGGCTCACCCACCAGTCAAGACACGTACAACAGCAGTTTGTTTCAACACAATCTTTAGTCGAACATACAGGTGTAATCAAGAGAGACGTACAAAATACCACGGTACCATGTGACCGGGGCAGAGTTTCACACTGTTTAAGTCAGTAACATGACATTACATAAATTAACAGGGATCAGTGCGACATCACACTGCTTTGGCATCAGTTCATTGAAAAGACAGTGATTTTCATTATTCTTTCCTCCCACAGCAGGTTTAAAGAGAATTTCCTACTGTGATTGCTTTAATAGAATAAACTATAGGTGAACTAACCCCAACCCTAATGTCTGAGAACAGTACCTAAAAGTATGTGAACCTTTAGCCCCGTTTCCACCACAGGAACCTTCCCCCAGTACTATGAACCTTTTGAGGGACTCATTGCGTTACGACTGCAGGGACCAGGGTCTAACTTAAGTTCAGGGGACATTTTATAGGGCCTTTTTACCCCCCAAAAAGGCCCTGGTCGGGGGGTAGTACTTTCTGAAAGTACCGGAACTTTCGGGTTGTAGTTTGCAGGTATGACACACACACAGCACCGCTGCTTCAACGACTTCAACTTGTGTAACGCTTCATTCATAAACAAGGAAGTACTCTAGTATCGATTAAGGACCATTTTAGGACGAGGGGAGAACATTTCTCTTTGTTTGATACCATTGAAAGTAAAGTTAGGCTCTGCTGTCGGCTTCCCGACGCATTAAAAAAAAAAGAGAGATTGGGAGGGCGAGCGGTAACGTTAGGAGAGGGAGACATTGCGGTGATGCTGTGAATGACAGAAAAAGTTATTTTCTGATTGTTTCACTGCGTTAACGGTCTAAGGCAAAAATAAATAATCCTCAAACGCTCAACAGATGATTTACTGTGGAGACAGATGCTCTTAGTTTCATTTTCCTTTGCTGCCTTTCATTCATTACATCCAACAAGCATCAGTAAATACATATCTGGTCACCTAAACCACGCCGGTAGCTGAAAGTAGCTGCCGTGCAATGTAAAGGTAGACCTATTTTGCATGAAAATTACATGAATAATAAAAACAAATCCCACAAAACTGACTTCAGATTAGGACGTTGCCTACAAACACAGACCTGGGACACGTCACGCACACAAGGTGGGCTGACCCCAGTGAGAAACATGACGCCCAGTAAGTGGGCAAAATACGAGAAAAAAATATACAAAACAATGAGAAAGGGAAATGGAATGAAAGAAAATGCAGTAAATGCATATCAAATAGGCTTAAAAACAGTACATACATTTTGTCCTGGCAAGAAGGAAGAAGGCAAAGGGAAGATAA
Organism: Sebastes fasciatus; assembly: GCF_043250625.1. NCBI lineage: Eukaryota > Metazoa > Chordata > Actinopteri > Perciformes > Sebastidae > Sebastes > Sebastes fasciatus. The sequence continues at coordinate 7,974,725 of NC_133797.1, read as the reverse complement.
GGCGAAAAGACAACAGCAGCAACAGGTTAATTTGTCAGTGAATTGGTCTACACGTTCACGGAGCTATATTATATTTATGATAATATACTGTATCTAATTACATTTTAGGACCTAGGTTAAAGAACCGTTTAGGGAAAACTGCTTAATGCTGGCACAGTTAACATTCATGGTGTTACCTTGTGGATATTACAATACATTTGGCAATGATAGCAATGCTGTTGGACTTTAAAAGCAGTGAATATGGTTTGCCAGGGGTATATCTGGGGTTCTGGTATTGGGCTGGTTTTGTCACACAGATCTGGCAACCCTGGTCTATCCACCACTTAAGTCCAGACTGAAGTATCTCAACATCTATTGGATGGATTGCCATGACATTTTGTACAGATATTCATGTCTACCTCAGAATACACTGTAACAACTTTGGCGATCCTTTGACTTTCTCGCATCATCTGGCGCCATCATCAATTTAAAACCTTAGTTTATCAAATACTTTGGTTTATGACCAAACATCTGCACTACACAATAATATCTGTACTAGTTCCCATCAGCCTCAGCTGTACTTTGTGTTTAGTGCCAATTAGCAAATGTCAGCATGCTAACATGCTTAACTAAGGTGGTGAACACGGTGAACATTAGACCTTGTTACTGTCAGCATATTAGCATGTCAACAATGTGAGTATTTAGCTCACATCGCGGCTCCTAACTAGAGACACTGGTGTTGCTTTAGACTCTAATCTTGTTTAATGTAGATCATTTTATTAAAAAATAGGGCTGTCAAAGTTCACACGATAACAACGCAACTTAATGCGTTCTTTAACCTTTTAAGGTTGTAGCGGGCTCAGTTTTAAAGCTACAGTGAAGATAGTGGCATCATATGAAAATAGAAAACCTGATGTCATACTAGCTTGTCGCAAAGGCAGCTAAATAACGCTCCAAACTTACGCTAAATTTTGGCAAGGAAAAACTGGCATGGCCAATTTCAAAGGGGTCACTTGGTCTGAAAATGGGTTCTATGGGTACCCACGAGTCTCCCCTTTACAGACGTCCCCACTTTATGATAATCACATGCAGTTTGGGTCAAGTCATAGTCAAGTCAGCACACTGACACACTGACAGCTGTTGTTGCCTGTTGGGCTGCAGTTTACCATGTTATGATTTGAGCATATTTTTCATGCTAAATGCAGTACCTGTGAGGGTTTCTGGACAATATTTGATATTGTTTTGTGTTTTTAATTGATTTCCAATAATAAATATATACATACATACATTTGCATAAAGCAAGCATATTTGTCCACTCCCATGCTGACAAGAGTGTTAAATACTTGACAAATCTCCCTTAAGGGTAAATTTTGAACAGATAAAAAATGTGTATTTATTTTGCAATTAGTTTTAATTAACTATGGACAATCATGTGATTAATCACAATTAAATATTTTAATTGATTGATAGCCCTATTAAAAACAATTAAGACACTCCGCGTCTTAGTAACTATCAGATCCCTGAGGTCACGGTTTACCAAAATGCATAACTTGACTGACTGCCCGTACCAGTTGTATATTGAGTTATACTAAAGCGTAAACATAGATTCGTATTCAACTCCTGCAAAAAGCATGTGTAACTCCTCTCAAGAGGAACGACAGACGCGTGTCTGGGCTTCTGATAACAGCTTGAGTTGGGTTGATTTCTGAAAGAAATGTGCATAAATTAAGGGGTTGAAAGTAAACAAAGACAGAAGAACAAACATAGCTATGGTTGCTTATGCGGTTCACATGCAGCAGGACCAGGCTCTCTAAAAATGAACACATCTAAAAACACACTTCACCCTGAGGATAAACTCAGAAAATCAATACCTCATTCTTTTTTTCAGTTGCTTTCACTTCTTTCTTTTCAGATAAGTGCTCTTTTTTAAATGAAACTAGTTTGTGTGACAGAATATGCTTTCTGCTTGACGAAGCAGCCGCTATGCCCTCCATAATTATCGGCACATTGGTGAATATGAGCCACAAACTGCAGAAAAAGAAAAGTAGTCTTTTTGTATTCTGAGTTGTAGTCGTGTTTACCCAGCGTGTGCTACCTTTTAAGACTGCCATACCTATTTACTCATTTTCTTCCTCTTCTGTATATCTGTCGTCTGTCCACCATCTCCCCTCATTCACCCTCCCTCACGCTCTTCCTTCACTCCCTCCTTCAGATCGCCGTCCTCCCGTCTGCGGCGGTGACCCTCGGCCCCTCTCCTCCTGGCTCCGGGTGAGTCAGCTCCCTGGACCCCAGCGTCTTGGCCTCCTTCCTCCCCGTCCTCTGCTCCCATCTCCTCCACCACGTGCTCTTCGTCCTCTTTCTCCTCTTCGTCATCCTCCTCACTTCTCTCAGAGTCTGACTCATCGGAGTTGTCCTCTTCCAGGTAGCGGTAGCCTTTGACCTGCGGACACAAATGATATATTAAAATCGACGACTGAAGAGAGTTGCCCTCGAGTCAAAAATGTGTTTGCTCACCTTTTAGTCGCCAGTAAAAAGTTTTACAATAAATAAAGCTCCGACTATAATAAGAATTCATTGATTCTCGCACAACTGACTTGAGATTATTTCCATAGAGGACTGGACATATCACTGTTAGCAGGAACTCACACCGGGCCTTATGAGTCAAGGCCTGGCCACTGGACACTCACAAGCTCCCCTCCAGGGTCTGGCCCAAGGTGGGGGCCCCAGTTGGTTCTATATGTAATAGGGATGCTGATTTTGAATTATTTATTTTTTTTGTAAAAGCAATACTGTACTTTTATTTGGCACTTTTCTAAAAGCTCTGTGGATGTGTTATTTTTTTTTAAATGATTCGGCTACATAAAAATGTTCTCAATATAACCTTTAAGAACAATGAAACAACTTCACAGTAGTAGTGAAAGTGTCAGGTAATGACATTTAGGGAACATTGGTATCGTCAACCAATAGTTTACATATAAGTCAATCCAATGTCTCCGTCTAGTCTATATATGTTATATTTCCATTCCATAAATATTTTTTATTTAGCCTACATTAAATAATGTTTAAACATATATTTTAAAATATTATCATTATATAATCAGGTGATCCGGTTCCGTAGCTCTCTGTTTGGGCCCCATAGTGGCAAGGAGGCCCTAGGCATGTGCGTAGAATGCCTGTGCGTACAGTAGATCCGGCACTGTGATTGGTTACCTTGTGACGTGGCCGAGGGATGCGAGGGAGTCTGAAAGGCACTTTCCTGGCCAGCCGACGCTCCATCAGCCAGTAACAGTAGCAGGCCAGCAATAAAGTGGCCAACAGGATGGAGAGTTTGGCCTGAGGAAGAGGGACAAAACGGGTGAAGAAAGGATTTTTTCCTTTAAAATGTTGATCCAAATGATGCCTCTATTCTCAGAGGTGTTTTACTTGAGACACATTAAACATTCTCTAAACACACACACAAACATCATACCCTCATAGGCAGGTTGGACCAGAGGTAGACTATGAAGATGGCGATGGCCTGCCACCAGTGATAGATGGTATAGACAAAGTCTAGCCGTTCCTTTTCCTCAGCGTACAGCATACCGAGCAGAGCTGTCACACACACAGAGAGAGAGGAGTTCATGTTGACATCATGTCATGTGTGAACAAAGTTAGTGTGGAGGACGTACAAACACCTCGGCCACAGCCGTTACTCACTGCTGACGCCCGTCTTGTTCAAGGCGGTGCCGAGTCCCCACAGCGCAGCGATCACCAGCAGAGGTCCCAAATAATCTGGACTTTTAGGAGGTGGAGAAAACACCATTAGGACCACGAGCAGCACCACATGCACGACGGCGCCCCCCACCAGACACACCCAGCGAGGGAGGCGCAGGAGGCAGAGGGAGAGGGAGGAAAAGACGGAGCAGGAGAGGCCATAGACGACTATAAGGAGCCACAGATAATCCAGGCCCAAAACGCAGACGCCGTACGACTGTGGAAGGAAAGAAAGAAAGACATTAGATGAAACACATATTTTCTATATTTCCTATCCTTATTACTAAAATGATCTGTATGCTCCTTTATGTGTTTGGTATCTGTTTATTTGTCATCTCAAACTATCTAAAGACACTAAATAGGGATGTCCCGATCCACTATCAAATATCGGGATCGGGGTAAATAAAAGGCATTTTTTAACTGATTGCATCGGCTATACTGAGCCCGATCTGATCCTTGGTTTTACGTCAGCTGTCACACAAGTGTTCTTACTCGCGAAGCTTTCATGCACAGCAACACAACAAGTGCAGTTGTCGTCAACTCTTCTCTGAGCTCTGTGTGTGTGTAAGAGCGGGGCTGCGGCGAAACACCACACACCATAAACAACAGGTAAACGCAGTGTGAGACTGTTTATTGATGTTATTTACCTAATGTATGTGCACTCGTTTCATTTCAGCTCAGAGTGAGAGTCTCTTGCTGTCATTACGGTGTGTGGTGTTTCACCAACAACATCATCATAGACGACATCGGCGACAACCACATTCACCACGCCACTGCAAGTGCAACAAAAAGCACAGCGAGCAAAAAGCTAATAAGAGTGATTTATCAATGTAATCCTCGCAAAAGATGATACAGACAACAGAAATAAACACTCAACGGAACACTGTTCATTCAGGTATCTCAGACAAGGCAGCACCAAAGCAAGGTTAACTTTTAAAAGGGAGAGAGAAATTCCCTCTAGACAGCAACAAGGCCAAAACGATTATTTTTATACTTGTTATATTGAATTAAAAAAAAAAAACATCAAGGAATAGCTATTCAG